>NC_045733.1:28741028-28745120 GCF_008692095.1 Etheostoma spectabile | reverse complement strand
GACATGGGACTGCAGGGCCAGGGATCGGGCCACAGGCGACTGCTCTACCACTGAGCCACAGCCGCCCCGCCCGGACCCTCGTCCATGGTGCTGTGGAGGAAGGTCTGGCAATGCGAGACAAGGTACTGGGCACAAGGCACTTAATCCCAAAATAATACAAATTACAATCCTTGAACATCAGATCACTGATAGTGTATATAACAGGAGTAAGAGTATCCAGGGGAGGCGTTTCTCTTTAACATAGTACATTTAAAGGCAGCAGGACCCATTTTGGGTAATTTGGTGAAATGGACCCTGATTAAAGTGCCAGTTAGTGTGCCAGAATTAGAAATCAGGGTTGTTTTAGGATGCCGTGTCTGATTAGAAACAGTTTGAGAGGCGAGTAAAAAAAACAAAACAATTAAATCATCAACCGACAGCCTTCACCACGACCTTCACACACCCGCTCTGACCAGCGCTATTAATTTTCTGTCACAACTTATTAAGCGATAACATTTATCAATTAGGCAAACAGATTTAAATTGGAGAGGACATGCAGCCGAGAGGCATAACCATTCACAAGTGGCATGCCCATTTAGAAAAAAAACACTAGACATGAATGACTTCTCAAAAAGACCTTATATATCAGGAGGTGTCAGATGATGCGCTGGCCTCTAATGTGCTTGCTTATCACTGTGTATAGAGACTGCGGATAATCAGTCGAGCAGGCAGCTGGCCTTTATTAAAAAAACATGCATTCACAATTAACTGTTCAACAGCTCGAGGCTCTGTTATCTCCTCAGAGGCTGGTTATGTGAAAAGTCAGGTTTTAATGAATCTGTTTTTATTTCCCACTTTATCATCTAGGAAACCGAAAGAGTTTCAGTTGAAAAAAACACATCTAATATCTTCCACCATTAATACAGACAGTAAAGCAGTTGCTTAGCTGAAGTTCATATTTGACTATAAAACTGAAGTCAAAATATTCAATATTATGTAAATGCAGACCTAAATGAATGCTGTTTCTCATTTGAACATTAGGCTTATGTTACACCAGAATGACACTCAGTTCCTTAAAATAACTAAAAAATGGATTGCATAAGGATGAATAATTACATTTAATTATGGATTCCACCAACTCTCTGTTTCCCACTATTTATCTGTGTTTTTTGTGATTCATTTTCTATCGACCATCCTGTGAAATCCTTAATCCGAGGAGAGAAACTGGGCCAGATGTGGTTGATCAATGGTCTTTGCATGATAACATGACTGAGTCTTATTAGATGTGATGCGATGCTGCCTCCAAGCACTGCCATCATATTCATCTGCACTCGCACGAACTGACTTTGAATATTTGAACCTGAACAAAGCAGACTGTGACAGCCTGAACCACCTAACTGCCAAACTCTTCATTTCACTGTAGAGACTGTTTATTTTGTGTGTTGGTATTGGAAAAAAGAGATATGAAGTAATTTCTACTAAATGCAAAGATTTATTACTTTGGCAAGACATTTCATTCTTATTCCGAGGCCTAACATCCTATGGGTAGATAGATGTGAGATGCAGTACATTGTTGTGGTTCAGGATTATCCCTTATGAACTTAAAATAATCAAATATTATAAGTATATTTACTTATCAGCACTGATGTCAAGATTACGTTGTTAACAAACAAGACAGCTGTGTGTGTGTGTGTGTGTGTGTGCTTCTGAGATGGCAAAGGTCTGCTCAGTAAATATGACTGAAACGGATAACAGGTCTCTCACTGGGTAATGAGACAGGAAGAAATGTTAAGGAAGCCCTGGGAGAGTCATGTAATGAAGCATTGTTTGCAGGATGATAATACACATGCATACTTACACACACACACACACACACACACACACACAGGTAATGAAGCATTGTGGGAGGTTGAGCCTGGCTGAGACTGATAACATCCCGTTGTGCCTGATGGAGGACAATGGGCCGTAGAAATTGAACCACATCGTGCACCAAACTCTACCATCACCCCCCCCACACACACACACACACACACACACACATACAAACCGTGGATGGATGGATGTACCTGGAGTGGGGCTGAAAGATAACAGGGAGGCCTAAGGAGGAAACAGGGTCTTAAAGTGATGCTTCTTCCTTGTTTTGCAGAAGCTCTGTTCCTCGACCAACATTGATCATCACTGGCATCGACCAAGAGCCTGATGCGTCCCACTAACTAGTTTAATTAAAAGACAAATTTTCATAAGCGTAGACCCGGGGGGAGCTCAGCGGGAACTGCTACATATGAACGCCTTCCAGAAAAAATGTTATGGTAGCTTAGAAATGTTTTCCGTGGAAGCACTGCTCACATGGTTGAATAACTTCTGTTCCTTTTAGTAATCCTCTAATGGTTTTTCATTGCCAAAAGATTATCAGTCTCCGGATTATTTAGCACAGTGCCTCTACTTACTTCACCAGTGTTCAAGGCGTGTATGTGATGCGGGTAGTTAATTATTTGGGGAGTGGGTTAGCCAAGGCAGACTGGTAAAACTCCTACTGGGCTTTTGTTTCCAACATTCTGCTCTTGTCTTTGCTTCATGTAGGTTTCAAACAGGCAGAGCAGGATGGGAGTGTGGCTGGACTTGCAACACAAACGTAATTTAATGTTTTATCTGGGTGAGCAGATGGAGAACACCCCCTGGAAACTGATGGCACCTCAATGTACACTGTAGTCTAGACAGACGAGTTCTCACCAACAGCGAGGGTTCAGAAATGATTATGTGGTTTGTTATGTTTGGAATGACTGTTTTGTTTGCTGGAATAATTAAGTGATATTGATACGGCTCAGGCAACAGAGAAACATGAGTACTGGAAATGGATTCTAAGAGTCAATTAACCCTGGATAGATGGGGGTTGCAATGCACTTGCTTCCAGGCGCCAGTCTTGAATTTTGGATATAATGCAATGGAAGCCTGAGGAAAAACGTCAGCTTTCCATTATGAAAAGGCTGGCATCCATTTCTCTGAGATAATTTCAATTTTATGAAATAGGCAAGGCGTTTTCCAATTAAAAAAGGTTGCTTGGATATGATGGACTTAAAAATACAAAATTACAGCAGGAGGAAAAGTAGAGAAAGTACATTGAACATTATGGCCTCTACCTGTGCTTGCTCTGTAGCTGTATCCTGACAAACCTACTCAATTTAAAAAATATCCTTCTATTATAAGCCAGACACACACAAGTATAGTCAGTCACAAACTTCATAGGAAGCACCTTTGTGAAGTTCTCCTCTTACTACCCACCCTTCGCACTCCAGTCTGTACAATAGAGGCCAGAAAAAGAGGTTTAGTCTCCCGAATATATTCACTTATCCGGGATGCCTCTTGTAAAACCCTCCCTATCCATTTCAATTATACCCACAGGACTTCACTCCTAGGAGAAACTTTCTCCTGAACAATTGCCATCTCCAATCTGCATCCTGTGCTCAGATGGACTTATGGGCTCATACATGCATATTTATTGGGAATGCAAGGACGTGAGGCTTTTATGGGGTAAGGTCTGTGCTACTGTATCTATTGTACTGGATGTCATTGTACCATGTTCTCCCGCTGTGCTACTTTTGAATGATACCTCTTCAATAAAGATGACATGTTGGAAAAGACGTATGCTCTTAACAGGCATCACTGCTGTCAAGAAGATGCTGGCTTTACGCTGGGAACCTCCACATGCAATAACTAAGTCCAAATGGATTAACACATACATTGACATAGTTGATATGAAGCTATCAAGTATCAAAAGAATGCACAGTGCTGGAGCCGATTTTATTTTAGCGTGGCAAACAATGACAGATAAGATTAAGAAATTGCTGTAATCACTACCTTTAAGTGCACTCTTTTGTTTGTTGAAAAGTGGTCTCTCACGCCCTGTAAGAGTTTTACAGAGATAGGGTTGAGAGGGTGGAGTTGCCTCTAGATCTTCTTTTTTTTTCTAGGGGTCCAAGCCCGAGGCTGCGTGTACCGTGTGATACGCGGTTCACACAGCAGGGCTGTGGAACCCTATTGTTTTCCTAGGGAGTTTCCTCCTCCATTGTTAGGGGTCCAAGCCCGAGGATGCGTGCACCGCAGTAATTGCAAGGC
>NC_045733.1:28740701-28741018 GCF_008692095.1 Etheostoma spectabile | reverse complement strand
TCACACAGCAGGGCTGTGGAACCCTATTGTTTTCCTAGGGAGGTTCCTCCTCCATTGTTATTGTTCTTCTTTGCATAAAACTGCCTAAACTGCAGCCTAAACCGTACATGGTGACGACGCGCCATTTTCAGGACTAGTCCAAAACTCTGCAAAGACCTCAAGCGCAAAAAGTCACCCACTTCCACCACTAGGTGGCGCTATTCCAGAAAAAAACGCGTTTGGCCCGATAACTCCCAAACCGTACATCGGAAATTTAAAAACCTTATATCCACGCGTTCCCTGGATCCAGCTGAATCTCGTGATATAGGCCACGCCCA
>NC_045733.1:28740477-28740691 GCF_008692095.1 Etheostoma spectabile | reverse complement strand
CCCAGACTTTTATGCGTGAAAAATCACGATTTCGTAAACCAACTTTTTCAAACTCCTCCTAGACCGTGCAATGGATCTGCATGAAACTTTTCTCACATAGCATCCCCAGACTGACCTTAGATTATTTATAGAATGAAAATTGCGCATATTACGGGCAAACAAATTTGTGTAGCTAACTCTGAAAAAAACGACTTTGCCATATCTCGGCCAAAAT
>NC_045733.1:28740332-28740467 GCF_008692095.1 Etheostoma spectabile | reverse complement strand
ATCAAAGCCAAACTTTAGAATATTCCTTGCCATGACCCTCTGAGTCTCCTAAACAAATTTCCCGAACATTGGTCACTAGGGGACGCTACAAATACAACAAGTTTATTTCTCATGAACCGCTCATCCGAATTTTAC
>NC_045733.1:28738594-28740322 GCF_008692095.1 Etheostoma spectabile | reverse complement strand
TTTGATGGATACCATCTAGGCCCACTCTTGAGGCGGTCCTTAGAGCGGGGTGTTGATTGGTACTTGTGGGCGTGGCCTATAGGCCAACGTCTGTATCAACCACTTCCACTAAAGAGAATTACTTGAAATTGACAGGGCAGATGTAGAAAGCCAAGAGTTTCATTGTGATATTAATCCGTACCGTTACATGCGCAATTCGATATTTCCCGACGTCTGCCTCCCCCACCGTTTCGCTTTGGGTTCTGCTTGCGCGGGGTGGCTTGGCAGTTGCAACTGCTTGCAGTTCTAGTTTCTTCTTCTTCTCTTTTTTTGATTGCAATATACCTGTGTTGTTGTCTGAATACTGTACTTGTGAGGCAAGTCAACAATGTAACTCTTCAGACTGGCACACACTGTTCCACAACCCATTGGTAATGGTATTCCTGGCATCCACCCCTACACACCCACCACAATCTGGGGCTGCCTCCCCTTCAGCCCTGTGCCAAATGCTGTAGCCTGGTTTACAGACAGTCTGCTGCCCAGCAGGACTCGGTGTGAAGACTGCTGCAGAGTCTGGCCTACAGGGAACAAATCCTCAGCAGCTTCCAGGCTAAATTCCAGCCTGCTCTCATTGCTTCATGGTTGTCAAAGTTTCAAAAAAAAGTGGGCTATCATGCCCTCATTTTGTTAGATATTCTACAAATAATTGAAAGGTGGGGTTCATGCAAGTAGTTTGATAATTATAAAAATGATCTACCGTCTACTGTCTTCTGTCTAACCCACATTGGTTTACTGTTTTGCCACTTCTAATATCAGTCCCCAAGGATGGTGGCACTTGAGATTATGAAAATTTGCTGTGGATCTTCATGGTCCCAAGAGCAAGATCCATCATGTTTTTAATGAGTGTTACATTCTTCAATCTTTCATATTACTGGGTATAACAATGATAACACAGACTAAGACAGACTATTAACCGTTTATAAGCCAAATGACACATGTTTACAACAGTATGGCCAACAAAAACCAAGACCAAAGTTACCCACAATCCATCAGTGGCGTATCCCACTAAGGATCCCACAGTAGCTCAAAACAACAACAATAAGCCTCCAAATTTTCCTTCTGAGCAACTTACAAATCCAAATGTCTTGTTTTTATCTGTCTGTGTGAAGTTCTCTTTTTGACTGGGCCCTTGTCAAAGAACATTTGCTGCAACCCTTGTGCAACAGACAATAAAGCTTTATCTAATCTTTTCTTTCTTCAGGAAAAAGCCAATAAAAAAAGTAACGTAGCCAGTAATTTAGCTAAAAACATTACTGTGGCATCACGTACAGGTTATTAAAAAGCTTGATTTAGCGCCCAGAGGCAGAACCCTAATCTGGGCCATACCGATGAGCTCGAGTGGAGCTGAACAGGGACGCGGGAGCATTAATCACTGAAGTGAAGAGAGATACGCTAAGACACTGTTGCTGCTCGGTGGCTCTTCCCACTGTGATTAATATGTGAATATGTTTACTCACACAGCATGTCACACACTCCCACCGTGCAGCGCTGGTCGGCTTTCCGTGATCGTTGCACGACTTGATTGGAGTGAAGAAAAAGGAAGGGGAGTCAGACCACAGCATTTGACATTTACTGACCTTTGGCGTCATTGCCAGACACTGCATGACAGACACCTGAAGACAGAACATGCAGGAACTCCTACACACACACACACACACACACACACACACACACACACACACACACACA
>NC_045733.1:28736301-28738576 GCF_008692095.1 Etheostoma spectabile | reverse complement strand
ACACACACACACACACACACACACACACACACACACACACACAAACACACACATACATTTTAAAGAGCATTTCCTCACGTTGGGTTGAAGCTCAACATGTTGGATGTATGAATAAAAAATAACGTGAAAAGAAAAATTTGAAAATAGTACTTTTTCACCTGTTTGTCTCATGAAAGTTAGATGGTGATTAATCAACAGCAAATAGGATTAGGTTTTAATTAGCAACATTGCAGTAAATGAAATGGTTGCATCAGATTTTTTAAATGCCATTATTCCTCTATGTTTTAGTTTTTTTGGTTGTGGTTGAGGGCCAAATGGGGTTGCAATCGGTAATATTCATAATGAAGTTACTATTGACTATTACATACTTCATGCATGTTCTATTGCAAACCCCCGAGATGACATTTAAAATGTTATGTCAGAAGATATTTATCCCTGTAAGCAGAAATCACTAGGCAGGGCCTGCTGTGGGGGTAGCTTTAGCTTCTGCTGGCTTTGTCCAACAGCTAAAGCAGCAGTGCAGTCGCTCTGAAATTGAAGTGTTTTTACTGCCCGATTCTTTCTTGCCTCTACTTCACTACTTCCTTCAAATTAACCAGAAAAGAACATGCTGCCTTGCAATAATGTTAATAGCATGAATTTGAACGCTGAACAAAAAGTCAGACCACTCGTTACTACCTTTACGTTTCCGAACTATAATTTATCTCACTTTTCTCTGCATGGGCAAAACGCCACTCAATCTTTCCCTCCTTACAGCACTGCTGCCGGTTGCCCAGCAGCGTCTGGGGCTTCTTGTTCTCTGGTTTTTCTGCTCTGTCAGCATGGGGTTCAGATTTGAGCCATTTCCATCTCTACCCCTCAGCTCCTATTCAGTAAATACCACAGCTCCTTCTGTGGGCTCAATCCTTCTTAATACCCTGCAATCCTTAACAGCACTGGGCATAGAAGCATGGACAGAAGATTGATCCTCTATTCCGAAGGGATGATGCTTCAGGGGGTGCCAGAGCAGCCACAGATTATGTTGGTTATCTTTACAAGAAATTCAGAGACAGAACGAGGCCTGGCCACCAATTTTAGGCCACATCCACACGTACCGAAATAATCTTTTTTTCCCTGTCTTCCCTGGCTTCGGTTCAAGAATATTTGAGTTCATAGGCGCCGATTTACAGTATTTTGTCCTCTGTGGGTGCTCACGAGCGCACGCCGCTTAAAAAAAAAGTTGTCAAAAAATGTTTGCATTTCATAACCTTGGGAAAATGACAGCGGCCGACGTGAACACAAACGCCTATTAACTCGATAATAAAGCCGTAAAGTAGGCTATCTTTCAACTCAAGACTCATAAATCCAGATAGGATTGGAGAATGAAAAGTTTTACTGACACATAACCGCGATCAGCTTCTGGAACACGTGGGTGCTCAGTGGATGCTCAGTATTTTCTGTGAGTGCTCTGGGGTTCGAGCACCCACTGAGCACCCACTGAGCCCCCACTGAGCACCCACTGAGCACCCACTGAGCACCCACATGTGCCAGACTGCCAGTAGGCTAAATTCATTTAAAATTAAACATTGCAGTTGTTGGTGCTAAGTGGGGCGTCTATGTTTGCGTCCAAAAGGATTCATTTGTAAATGACTCAACACGCTACTTCATATTCCAGAAGGAGAAGAAGAGGCCGAGCATTCTTCCTGGGGTCCTTCAATCTGTTCTTGTGACATCACATTACACACACAGATATTATAACATTTGAAAATACAAATCTTAATTAAATCTTACAGTTGACACAATTAATACAAAAAAATAAAATAAAGACACTACTCCAAATAGATCTATTTTAAGAATTAAGTTAACAAAAAGCCCTATAACAGACTAATTTGGTCTTACATATTGAAATTTCTTAAGGTAATATGTCTTAACCCTTGTGTTGTCCTGGGGTCAAATTGACCCGTTTCAAAGTGTTTTGTATCAGAAATGTGGATTTCTTTCAACTAAATTACCCAACAATAACATGGATGATTCCATACAACATTCCAGTAAAATTAATTGATTACGTTCACTGAAATTTTTGGGGTGTTTTATTTAATCTCACAGCATTTGAATTTCTGTTTTTTTAATGGTTTTAAAACAGTACCCAGACTAAACTTTGACATCGACCCATCTGTGATCCAGTCAACATCCTCTGATCTTAACTGTTCAAAACAATTCATAATTTCTGCCTTTTTAACTAAAAACATTTGTATGATTTGATACAAATGAGGTTTGTTGACCATGAATTCCAAGA
>NC_045733.1:28720552-28736291 GCF_008692095.1 Etheostoma spectabile | reverse complement strand
TGTAAAAACTGTTATTAAACCAGCTCGTGTTTTAAAAAAAAAAAGCACCAAAAGCTGGCAAAAGTGAGAAATAAATCAGAAAAAAAACGATAAAAACCATCAGAGAAGCACAAAAAGTTTATTTTCAATTTTGAACTGGAAGGACGAGTTCATGGTTAACGGGAAGACAAAACAAGGGTTAAGTGATTTTTCAAAACCATACTGAGTGTTCTGTTTGATAGTCTTTGGTAGAGAGTTCCATTCCCACATTGCTCTGTGCCTGACTGAACGTTGAATTGATTTAGTTTTCACTTTAGATAAAATAAAACTCCCTCCTACTGCATGCCTCGTTGGATAATGATGTGTATCAGTACTAAAGGATAGTTTGGTATATAAAGTAAAAGGTGTTTTGTTTGAAAAAAAACTAAAAAAAACATTAGCGAACACACAAATCTATTTTTAACTTTAAAATTTAAAAGTCACACCTTGACCGTCTCTTAAACTTCCCACTTTCATTCATTTGCAATTAATTTTTTTTCTACTGCACTATGTTCAGCAGGCGTTATCTTGGACAGCAGGCCTTTTGGTCAGCTTCAACACAAAACACCTGTCTGTGTCAGTGAAAACCTCATCAGTCAAAACACATTTCAACTGTCTCACACACACACACACACACACACACACACACACACACACACACCACACACACACACACACACACACACACACACAAACACACACACACACACACACACACACACACACACACACACACACACACACACCTCATCAATTTTGGTGTTTAATCTGTAATCCATTCTACATGTTGTATCTTCTAACTAAAGAAATGACATTTAAGGGATCCAAGTAATGATTTGAGAGGAAGCAGACAGAATATAGCAGAGAGTGGGAGGCAATAAAATGAAAATTTACAAAAAATCCCTAATATTTACAATACTTTTTCCTCACACTGAATCTACATAAAAGCTACACAAGACTACAGAGGACGCTGTAGCCCAGAAACTATTCAGGGGTTAATAAAGAATCTGTCCATCTTGAGCCAACATTACACATTAAACTAACTTTATATATTGTACTTTTAATGCTATACCTTTCGTTTCAAAAAGAATAAATATTAAAGGTTTTTCTGCTCTTCCTCAGTCATCAATGAGATTGATTGTCTTTCAGATGAATCAATTATCTTGGCTTCAATACATTTTTAGAAATAAATGAAAAACACCTGTTTCCCAGAGTCTCAGCTGACTTTTTTTTATAGTAATCCAGCTAATAGTTGAAAAGCTTACTATTGTATAATAGTAAGCTCTGTTTGATGTATTGTAACTTAGTTATTTTTCACCTCCGGGTAGGACACATCAGAATACCCCACTATGCTATTTCGCTACGCTGCTGTGCATCAACTCTGTTGAAAAGCTGCCGTTTTATTATATTCAACACCCGGAACCAGCACATGATGGCTACTTACCATGTGATTAATACTACTTGTGTCAGTGTGGCACATTTGGTGTGTTCTACAGACATCAGTTAAAAAAAGGCAACTCTATGTGACTAAGTCCAAGCGATTCAGATTGATCTTGGCATCTTTGTAAACTTCATTTTTACAGAATGTCCTCAGGGATAATATTTTCAAATCCTTCAAAACAAATTCAACATTGAGATTTAGAAACAAACTAAATGCACTAAACGCTCAGTACATCTGTCTAAGGTACTGATCTTCACTGATCTGTGGAGCAAAACTGACGGACAATTCTTACACAAATCCAACAACTTAGAAAACACATCCCGATTTAATCTTGAAGAAACCACTTCTTGGTTCTGTCTATGAAAATGAATTTCCCTGGACAGTTTTCAAAAGCAGTTATGTTTTCATGCTTTACTCTTGCAAGTTAAGTAGAAAATCTGTCTCCATGGAGATGTGGCTGAGAGTTATTGTAGTTCATACAAAGCATGGGGCCTGCTGATCCCACCCCTTCTGTTTGCTTCCATGGGACCTATCTTCGGGAAAAAACTGGTCAATGGTGAAAGACCAATTACTTTCTGGTCCTACTTACTTTCAACTTGTGCCTTGGATTACACATATGGTGTTTTTCAAAATAAAAAATGATTCCATGTGTAAAGAATGTTGCAATATAGTTAAGTAAAATGCTACGGGAAAAGACATAATTACAAGACCAAGTTGCTTACCTTTCCACACCAAATTTTCCCTCCACTCCCTATCTGAATGACCCAATTTATAATAATTTTCACCTCTCCTGATGCTTCTGCCTTTGTCTTGGAAGAAGACGGTAAAGCTTGACAAGGAGACAGCCATATTTCTTTGGTGACATGTGTATTGTTTGAGACGAGAGATGTAGTTCACTTAGCGATCTCACACAAAACCTAATGTTGTTCAACTTCTTTACGTGAAATTGTTTATCTCTTGTCAATTATCAATAATAATAATTTTTTTTAAATTAACACTCATCGTTTGTGAAATGCATGGCACAATTCAAACCAGACCAAAATATAATTATTATCTCTCATTCAAATGTTTTTCGAAAGCTCATCATGTCCAAAACCCTTCTAATGAATAGTAATATGGACTTGTGTCTGATGTGCAAAATACATAGTAAATGTGTTTCATAAATAAATAAACAAAAACTAAAATCACAGAGGTGTTTAATAACCACGATAGTTTGCTGTGTCACGACTTTGAAAAGCCAGAACATATTAGAAAGCCCACTCTCATGAACGCTATTTTAATTTTGTCACACATCTCTAATGTATGTAATCACTGAATTCATTTACCGCGTACTTTGGCACTGCCCAGACCATTTAAGCAAAAAGTAAATGACGATGTGAATCACTAATGACAGGAAGAGGAGAAATGGAGAATGAAAGAAGTTGAGGATAAAAGTTTCGTCTCTGTGATTGGTGACCGTCATGACTGCAGATGGTAAAAAACAAGAATAGGTAGAGCGGGAAATGAAGCAGGGAAGAAACAATCTTGTGAAAAGCTGAGCATGGTCTGTGTCATTGCTCAACCCTCCTGGGGGTGAGAGCAGGAAACAAATCCACCCCATTTGTGGCATATCTGGAAAAAAAAAACATATTCATGAAGGAAAAAAAAGGTGTCTGACTGTGTGAGCTGGCCATGTGATGTGACTCTCTCTCAAATACAGCGGTGACATTTCGGTCATCACAGAGGATTCAGGTGGAGAGAGGGCAGTTCAGCCCTGGACAGTGTCACAGCTTACTGCTTGAGTGCAGAGCTTTGCATAATTACGCACCAACAAGTGAGCATCTTTCTTTCTGACAGTGTTGGAGGGACTTTGGGCAAAGAGCATGTACTTTCCATTAGGGGGGTGATATCACATTTCTTCATGTTCACTGGCTGGGAACAACTGCTCCATGTAAGCAGGGTGTGACTTAATACATTTATGTGTGTGTGTGTGCGTGTGCGTGTGCGTGTGCGTGACCAAAAACCGTGAATACAGTATACTTATGGGGTCCTGACAGCTTTGTGGGGATAAAATGCTGGTCCCCACAACGTTAAAGGGCTGTTTGAGGAATAAGACTTGGTTTTAGGAGTAGGGTTAGAGTTAGGTTATGGTTAGGGTGAGGGTGAGGGTTAAGGTTAGGCATTTAGGTTTGATGGTTAAGGTTAGGGTAAGGGGCTAGGGAATGCATTATGTCAATGACTGGTCCCCACAAATATGGTGAGACACACTTTTTCCACGGTGGCACACAAGTGACACTGTAGGGCCAGTACCTGATAAATGGTGTTCATTCCAATTTTCAATTCAAGAACTTTCAAATTTGATCATTATGTCAGCAATTCCAAATACAACATTTTCCCCTCAGCGTTTTTACATTTGTCAAGGTGGAAAATCCTCCAAAATAGCATTTAAACCCTCATGTGACACTGACAGTCAGACTCGAACTAATGACATTATTTTAGGGTTAGTGGCTCTTTAAGACGAGATCTCATCCCACAGCTATCCAGTGGTTGGAAAACTCCAGGATACAGGAAAACCCAACACAGACATGTCTTTGAACAATGAATTGACTAAGTAAAATGTTCAAAGCAGAAATGTAGTTCCAGTGCGTAAAAAAATTGAAACGATTATCATATTGCCTACAAATATTGGCATTATGATATATCGCTCTAACCCTGACATATCAGCGGCTTATTTTCTGACTGTTGTATTATAAGATGTACATATAGGCTGGTGTGTGTGTGTGTGTGTGTGTGTGTGTGTGTGTGTGTGTGTGTGTGTGCGTGCGTGCGTTTTTCCTACCAGCCCAAAGGCATACGAAAAGAGAGAAAAGGCAAAAATGGCAGAGCATGCAATTTGACTTGATTTTCTATATATAAACAAACTTTTAAAGTCTAGGTCTATTAACACTTACAGTATTTATACATCTGAGCCCTATGTTATTAATCAATCAATCAATCAGACTTTATTTATAAAGCACTTTCATACATGTCAAAGTAGCACAATGTGCTTCATAGTGTATGCAAAAAATGCCCATATTGAAAAAAATACCTTTTTCTGGGATTTGTCATTTTATGTCTCTGGTGCTTCCACATGCATACAAACTTGGTAAAAAAAAATATCCATGCTGTTTTGAGAGAGATACGGGTTTCTGAATGTCCTCTGCCTTCAGTCTACGGGTGAGCTGTTCAAAATCTGTGACCGGGAGGTCGTCGATTCAATCCCCAGACCGTGGGGAAAGTAAAAGAGCAGCACTTGTCCCTGCCTCATTACCACCACTGAGGTGCCCTTGAGCTTGGCCCTTAATCCCAACCACTCCAGTGGAGCTGCTGTGGTTGTACTGGACAGCTTCCTGGTATGACTGTGTAACATTGACAGGTCATCGTGAGAATTTGTTCTCAATCCACATACCTGGATGAATAAAGGTTAAAAAAAAAACTGCTGTGTGGGAGGTACAAAACACAGCTCACCCAGGTCAACTCAAGCTTCTGTACAGTTTAATGTCGCCTGCCCCTTTCAAAGCTAAGTTTACATAGAAAAGAGAGATTTTTCTGCGCTTCTACAAACCACAACAATCCGGTGCAACCAGGGCAGGACACAACAGTGTAGAGTAAAAAATAATCGTCAGTGCAACACAATTTAAATTTTTTTTTTTTTTTTTTAAGATGCATAACAGTGACTAATGTTCTGATGTAGACGAAAACTATAAATTAAGAAAACATCTGTGTTGCACCGGCGATGTCTATGTTTTTTACTCCACAAGTTTACATATTTTGCATGCACAGCGGATTAAAAAAAAAAAACTGTGCTGCTGAGAGAAAAAAAAAAAGAAGCACAGAAAGACACGCAATTGCCAGCAAGACACATAATAGATCTGCTCATTGATTTTGATGAAAATATGTAAAAGCAGGAGAAAGACTGATTAGTCTGCTGGATGTCTAATAGGAGATTGAAGGTGAAATGTCCAAACCCCTTTACCACCAAAAGAAGAGTAATAAAGACAGCCAAAGCCAACATCTTCATCTGAGATCAATGCTTTCTAATCCAGGACACGGCTACGCATTAACGAGCTCTTTACCTCTCACACCTCTTTCCTTAGCCCCTCATCTCTGACCTACTAGTTCCTTCGGCTCTGTTTGCTGAACATCCGAGGTCCCCGAATTCCAATAACTCCACTGGGCTGGACAAAGACGAGTCGGCAACTGACGTTAAAAACTGCCTCCCACTGAAAAGCTCTCTCCTCTCCACAGAGGCACTGTCCTCTTGATAAATATCTCACCGTTTAATGACGCAATTTTGCTGAAAAGTTCAAGATCATTACCAACCAGAAAGTGAGAGGAGCATACGTTACTAGCGACTAAAAACAATGAGACTGCCAATTCGCCAATGAAAAATACGGCCAAGCTCAGAGCGCAGGCTGTTGTATATTTATTGCAACCCATTTGCTGCAGTTGATATTTGTAACAAGGAATGGGCAGCACACTGTGTTGCATCTAAAAGTAAATATGAAACCACCAAAGGAAAAACAGTATTTGGAGAAAGAGCTTGAATATTCCATCCAGGAAATCATCTTAATGTCACCACGTCCACTATGAGCACATTATAAAATGTTAAATGAAAAAAAAGTTCTCTATTTCATATTGACTTATTGTGTTAGTGCAAGTGCAAAGCCTTGGAGCTATAAAGCAGTGTCAAATCACAAAGAAATAAGTCGCTTCCAAAATGTCAGAGGTTGGTGGTGTACAGTGATAAAGTGGCTGCTGCTTAAATTAAAATTAGTTCAAAATGTTGAGTTTTTCCATTAGTGGCTAGTTGTTCATAAGGCCAGAGGCGGTGCTCCTGCTGGTTTCACTCCTTTGACTCTCACGACAGCCAAGTGCGTCCTAAAAAAAAAAGACACTGCACAGTTTTTAATAAAACACAGAGAGCTCTGCCACCAAACAGCCCCCAGATGTGCGCTTACCCATGAGGCCATGGGATTGTGCACCCTTGATTTTCTTCATGTCCCACGCCACAAAAGCACAGCCCCTGTCAACTGCTTTATTTAATTAAAGTGTTCTCTAAGTAGAGTCACAGTGAAACAATGTGAGGCTGAGGGATATTAATTTTAATGCTGTTCGGCGTCTCATGGGAGGACCAAGATATTCACATTCTTTTGATCGGCGGAGAAAAGTATTTGGTTTCACTGATAATTATGCTAAAGAGTTACTATAAATTAAAATTAAGGAGAGCTCTTAATGTAGGACATCTCATACCCTTTGGATATATTGCACACTAAACTAATTAAAAACTGGATCTTGTTTATAGTTTTTATATAGAATTATATTGGTAGGGATATTGATGATGCAAAAAAAACCCATTTGAATCACCAATTCACTATAAAAACGATACAGGTACTTTATGTTACCTATGTATGTTTTGGCATTGATTGTCAACTTTTCTATTACCCTGTAAGAAAAGAATTGTCTGTCCACCAAACTTACAGACAGAAATGAGCTGTACCAAAACTCAATACTTATGACTGTATGAACTATATGTTCTCTGAACCTGGACACAGCATGTTATGACACCACAAAGACTACAGTCAAAGGGCAGACCACAAGAATAATTGACTAGATCTCCGTTTTGCTCTCATTGGCAACGAGCAGTAATTGCAGGTGTGTTTTTGGATCTCACTTTTACTTGTTTTGTTCTTTGTTTGTTAGTAACCGTTTTCTTTCAAATTAGAGAATAAAAAAAAAAACAGTATGCCGCCTCACACACAAGTATGTTGACGCGCGAGTCTGTTGTGTTATCTCCGCCTACCCACTCTGCCATCGCCACATATGATTTATCTCAGGAATGCCGCCACAGACACCCAGATCGTAATACTGCAATGCTGGAAGGGCGTTCAGAAGGGCCGCAGGCTCAATCCCCTTTGTGTTACCTCATCAGGTGATAGACGCACTTTACATATAGACTGAAAATCTTTGTGATTATTGCTTTAAAGAGGTAGACAGAGTAGTCTGTTTTTTCTAAACCTAAAAAAAACACTCAAGTTCATCATGTTCACCATCTAAGTATAGCAGGCTACAATTTGCTGCTTTGCATTAGAGAAAAAATTAAGGGATCAGCAAAGTTCTTACAGTTGCACGCGAGGGAGACGTGTCTGAAAACAATTGTCATGGCAATCCATCGAATACACAAAACCACAAGTGCAAACCTCATGGTGGCTCTAGAAGAAAAGTCAAGTTTGCAAAGGTCAAGGTAAACTATATTGTCCCAAAATAGGGAAATTTGGGGGGACAAGGTGTATAAAATGAAATGCAAATATCAATTGATGTAAATAAATATGAATATTCCATGTGCCATTCCCCCCCTTGCATCCACCTAACACACAACACACACACCACACACACACAGCATTTTCAAACACCCTCACTCGGACATAATCTACCACAAACACATGTGCACACACACAGAGCACTTCCAGGTACCCTGTGCACACACACACACACACACACACACACACACACACCACACCACACACACACAGAGCATTTTTAAAACACCCTCACTCGACATATCTCCCAAAAGACACGTGTGCACACACAACAGCACTTCCAGGAACCCTAGCACACACACACACCACACACACACACAACCCCACACCCACACACACAACACCACCACACACACACACCCACACACACACACACACACACACACACACACACACACACACACACACGGATGCATCCCCTTAGACATGAACAAACTTCTGTGCCAATCAATCAAATAGATGTTGAGATATTTCAGTCAGGGTGGAACTGACAGACTGACAGACCTTGCCATCCCAAGAGACACTTCATTAAATTGTGGCTTAAAACATCTTCATGGCCTGATGGACGGGGGCCTTACAGGCCCTAAACAAATAGCCAATCAGACAGCTCTATCTCAACAAATTATGTTGCCGGAGATTCAGTATGCTCAGGAGAGAGACCACTGCAGCCTCATGGGAGCAGTAAGGCTCCCATGGACAAGGCGACTTAAAAGAACAGACTGTATGGTGAATACTTTGAAACCTGTGTAGCCATTAAAGAAAAAGCCTTCCAGTTGCCTTCAGAGAGTATAAATTGATTGGAGGAGACAAGTGTTCTTGCAGGCCATGTGATACGGCTCTTATTGACTGCAGGATTTGAGCTGATTGATGAGGGGATTGGTTGATAGATACTAATACTGTTGACAAGATCACGTTGTTTCTTTTAGTATTTTTTTCTCACAGTGACACTGCTGCTCCATGTCCAGGCGGGTACCCTCTGGTTTTATAAGTCTCCAGATACAGTTTCGGTGTTCATAATACCAAACATTTAGGTATACCGTTCCCAGATTGTAAATGTGTCTGTCTTCTCATTTTACCCACTGTGATCGACTGTCGAGCTGCCTGGGAAATTTCCCGCCTCCCGCCAACTGCATGCTGGGATAGACTTCAGCCCCCCACAACCTTGAGCAGCATAAGCAGTAAAAGGATGGCGAGATGGATCTTTTTGATGGATCTTCTCACAGTGCTCTCTGCCTGTCAGTATGATATCACTCCTTGCCATCAGTGTCCAGAGGATGCTTTTCCAATTCAAATTCAATCAGGGAGAAAATGAAAATCTCACTGGGCTGTATTATTTATACACAGTGCCCCTGCTTTCTTCTTCATGCTTGCAAACACATTACCGACTCATCATCTTATTACATAATAACACACACACACACACACACACACACACACACACACACACACACACACACAGCACACACACAGACCCACACACACACACACACACACACACCCCACACACACACACACACACATTTTGCATTCAAATGCTGTATTCCCATGACATTCCCATGCTGTTGGGATGAATTGAAGCTACATACATGTATAATTTAAAAAGAAGACAATGGTTGTTTTGTACTTGGTTATGAACTGGAACCACGCCTCTGGCAACTGTGGTAGATATAGGCTACTGTAAAAAAAATTGATATATTCTATTATTTCAAACATGTACAAAATTAATTACCAACATAAATATATATCACATGTCTGAAAAGAAGTAGGAAGAAGTATGCACTACACTTATATGGTCCCTTCTTCAGAACCAAAACAATTAACTCAATATTTATCATATATATGACTCACAAAACTATCCTGATGCCATCATGTACAACCTAGTCTCGCTTTGCCAGACCATCCTCCACATGCTGCGGAGCAGAGGAGGGTAAGTGAAAAATGTATTTAGTCTTTCGGATGTTATAAAGTTTTGTGAAAAGTTACACAGACTGACACTTTTAGCCACTGCGAGGTGAATCGTTACAGCAATTAATTTCATGTATCTGTGTTTCCGCCACATCAACTGGGGATTATAGACCAAAGTGAGGAATAAAAGAAAATGGGTGAACAGTGCCGAGTTTAGAGGACATGACACAGCAGTGGGGCACTAAATTCTGACGTGGAGCAAGATGTGACAGGGTCCATCTCCCTGACAATAGAGAGGTTTAATCATCTCTCATGGTTTCACACATCACCGCTCCTCACTCCAGATTAGATAAATCACTCATTTTAATAAAGCCTTCCTGGGAGTTTGCGGACTCTCAGAGGAAATCGTGATCTACGATGTGTTGTAATGTCAAATATCTACATAAGTCCCTTACCAATAATACGCTGGTATATTACCTTGTTGGTCACAGAAGGTCATAGCACTGACGCCTGCCAACATTTTCTGATAAAATGAAGCAGGTGGTGGAAGACGTCACTGACAGCTCTGTGGCCTCAGATGCTCTGAAGTCATCAGCCTGTCTGCTGTACCTTCAGGCAAAGCATTGTGCACTGGAGGAGGTGAGATAATACAGGATCCTGTCAAGTGCTTTGAAACGGAGGTCCTGTGGAAGTTCAAATAATTGGCATTTGCACTTTTCTCCTCTGGATAGCTTGCTTACACAGGTAACTAAAAATAACAACTCAACCTGACCATGCACTTTTTGCGCCGACAGAGGAATAGGTTTACATGGTTTCAATTTCAAAAAACACCACATTTTTGTTGTGCTGCACATTGCTGCAGATCCTCTTGTCACCCTGTGTGTTTGGGTCTCTATATTAGCCACAGAGTGAGACATCTCACTTGTTTTAGCTACAGAGTGAGACATCTCACTTCTATACTATCTTTGTTGGGAGTCATGCACAGTAGTTAGGTAAGATCACATCAGCTAGCTACTGTTTTTCCTACTTTGGTCAGTACAAGGCAGGATTAGCAGGGAGACTAGCTGGAAGGAGTTCTTTTGTAGATTATGGTGAACCAGTGTGTGTTGTAGCAGTATTTTGCCATTGAGAACGAGCTAACGGGAGGTTAGACACCTCGTCTTGGCTAGTTATGAAGTAAGCCGTGCAGATTTTGAACAGCTCACCCGGAGACTGAAGGCAGAGGACATCCAGAAACCTGTTACTCACTCAAAACAGCATGGATAGTTTTTATGCGTGTGGAAGCACCAGAGACACAAACTAACACCCCAAATCCCAGAAAAAGTATTTTTTTCATATCGGCAATTTAAGAAAACACATGCAAATAGACAAAACACAAGCAAATTAAGAAAACGTCTTCGTTAATTCGACAACACATTAGAATTTAGCAAACGTGCTGCAAATACAGAAACAATGCAAAATGAAAAGCACATAAACCCCCAAAACATTGATTCAATTTTACATAAGTGTTCTACTTTTTAGTAACATAAATGGGCTGGCTAGGGTTAGCTAGCAAGCTCTTGTAGAAGTCAGTCTCTAACACGGTAGCTACATAAACCTGTTGAAACACGGGCCAACGTAAAAATGAATATGCACATTTTATGTTGCCTCTTTACTACAGTTTTCTTACCGTTTCCAAAACAAACTTCTCTTTCTCTCTCTCTCTCCTTCCCTGTGGGCTTGAAAACAAGCTGTTCCACTCAGCGCTACCACTTCGAGGCCTGAAGAACTTCCGTTGTGTAAAGTGGATGCAGCGTTTTTCTGTTGCATTTGTTTTCAGGTTAGGTGTACATTTCATTTTGCATCGTATCTATATTTGCAGCGTGTTCATGTGTTTGGTTTTGTTGTGTGTATTTGCAGCGTGTTTACTAAATGGTGTGTATGTGTTGTCAAATGAATGAAGATCTTTTATTTGCTTGTATTTGTCTATTTGCATGTGTTTTTTTTCACATTAGGCTACTGAACACAAACCGTTCATCTGATCTATGCTCTTGTCGTCACTGGCATGTTGACGTTGATGTGGACGCTGATTGTTCTCGTTACTCTTGTACTTATTTATTGGGTGGGATAGACTGTAAAAAATAAAAAGGAATGTTACTGGAATAATAAAGTTTTCTGAGTCAGAATCTGAATCTAACTATTGCTGGATGAATAAATGTGAAAACACATGTTTGCAAGTGCGTGTTCCCTTTTATTTCCCGATTGCTTAGTATTACATCTTCACTGTGCCCATTAAAAAACAAAATATGAATAGCAAAGCAAGTGCCACTTAATGATAAAGTTCAAGTGCTGTAGAGCAAACACAATCAAAAAGTTTTTTTTCTTTAGATGTCATACAAAGGGTATTAATGCAAACAATGATTTTACAAATCCCCTTCTTTCAACTTCATCCCACTCTTTCACTTTCTTTAACGATAGGGCAAAAAAGTCCTGCTATTGAGTTACAATCGATCAAATCCTGCAGCCATAGTGGTAGCAGCAAAGTAGCCCAGATGTCCTTTATTTAACTCACAACCATCAGATTCTCCTGAGGGGGTTCCAAAGGCATTCCCAGACCCGATAGTTACATACTCCCAGAGTATTTTATTTCTGCCCCAGGGTCTCCTATTAGTGCCTCCAATACCTCAGGGGGATGCTCAGGAGGCGAGATCAGAGGCCTACACCACCTCAATCAGGAGCATTTAGTGTGAATGAGCAGCGGGTCTACTACTACCACATCATTCTATCCCTGAGGGGGAGAACACACAAACTGCAAAGGACATCATTTCGGCCTCTTATGTTTTCAATGTTTCTCTGTCTCAGGTTGCTACCCAGAGCTTGTGGCCCCAGATGAGGACAGGAATGCTGATTTTTAAACTGAGACAAAACAATATTGTTAATTCATGAGCTTCCAGTGAGCGTTGGGGCGCTGGTGTTTGCTCTATCTCTTAAAATCGCTGAATACAGCATTCTTCCTATTTGAATTTTGGAAAGTGGATCAATAAAGTTGGAAGACATAACTCGAGTCTAGACCAATGCCCAAACATTTTCTATGCACGTTTTCAAATCAACGCCGACGCATCTCTTTGCCTTGATTTGCTCTGCATAAACAGAAAAACCATGTCTGATTGCATCCAGCTGCATCCTTCTACTGACTGACTTTGTGTCTTCTTTACATTTTGCTCCACATTCGGGCAAATACACCTTTGGGTTACAAAAGATATGCTGCAGAAATGCACATACTATAAGTACAACTACATAAGTATACAATGCACGCCAATACATTTCAAGTGTTCTTCTCTTAAGGAAAATACATTTTCCATAAGGAAACCAAGAAAACTGGAAAATACCTACATGTAGGCAGCACCCTGATGAAGGCAAGTTAGATCTAACTGTATCATGAATAAAGCATGTGCTGGAGAAGCGTTGTGCAACCTGTTTTATTTTACTTGACTTGTAATGACACTCACACTGGTCTTACCTCACTGTGTGCAAGTTAGAAATTGTTGTGTTTTTCTCTCAAAACAAGAACACAAATCTTATATATATTTTCCGTTCCTAAAATGTTCATATTTGTTTGGTTTCAAAAGTTACAGTGAACAAAAAATAAAATACTATACTATGCTAATGCTAAAATGCAATTTTTGATCTACAGGTAACTTTGTTATTACATAATACAACACAGTATAGCAAGCTCCCTCCAGTCAGTTCAAGCTGTGAGGAGGACCAAAGTGTTCAATTCGACTACAACTTCCATTAATGTAACCTTGGTGAGGCTGCATGGTGAGGAAGCAAGATGTGCCGCTAATCATGTCCAACACTTACACACCGATGTTATAAGTCTCAGGGGAGAGGTTTGACAAGATGAAGGGGAGTATGAGGAGCGCACTGCACACCACTGTGGCAGTGTGAGAGACGATGCAGATTTGACAGAAGCAGGAGCAGGTGAGAATAACTCACAGGTAGTCATTGGTAGACATGGAAGAGTAAGAAATAGATGATACACTAGATGATAGATGAGACAATAGATGAAACACTGTTGACTATTCACCACACGTGTTACAGTATGCTTATTCTCTCCGAGGCGATTGAGATAAACAAAACTCGTCATGCCTTTCTGTAATTCCATGCTAATTAATTAAGCTTCCAGGGTCTCAGTGGGGCAAGTAAAATGTAGATTTTAATTAGGAACCAAAGCTTCAAGGGCTGCTCATTTATTAATTAATTTAAAAAGGCCCTTATACCAAAAAATGTTAATCGGAGTAGTTTTAAAATGCCACGCAATGTCCTGTTTTTTTGGTGGTTTTAGTTCACTCTCAGCACTCTCATCAACAAAAAGTGTCTGTACGCTACCTACCCAGCACCTAATGGAAGACAGAAATAGTTGGTTAGCAACTATCTGGTGAAGATAGTGGAACATTTAGTTTTTAAAAGGTAGGCTACTTCCCTTAATTCAAAAACACAATGCACAGAAGCTTGAATATTGGAAATTCATGGGTGGTCAGGAACACAACTCCAATTGAATGCTAATGTTGTTCCATGTCAGCTGGGTGTGTAAATGGTAACTGGTGCCTTAATATCAGTGTTTTGGTTAAAGCTTGATGTGTGCCCCCAATTAGCCCCACCCCCCCCAAAAAAAAGAATGCAATTTTAATAATTGACATCACTTGCTAAGACTGTGGTGAAATATCTAGACCAATTATTTGTCTGACTACATTAAGAGAAAAAGGAAACCTCAGGGCATACAGAACTTGGTAAAGAAGGAGGATGATGGAGGGAGAAACTGAGCCATGGCCTGCAGCCAAAACCTGACTGTCTTTATAAATGAAGGTGACACTCCCCTTCTGTCTGAGATCCATATGAAAGAAGGGTTCAGCCGCTCATAAAGCTCAATGGGAAAAAGTGCTATCTTGAAGTTAACTGTCACAGCCATCACAGCTGTCAGCTGTCATACTTATCACAGAGGCCTTGAACTGATTTCAGTAAGATAATGCAAGGTTATCTTGACTGGGACAGGCTTATTCGATATGAAGACACAAGCCGGGGTAGGCCCAAGCATTTCCAGCGCCCCCAGTCAGCCCCTTTTCTCAATTCCCCAACCTCCCCCACTCCCTTGGTGTGTCAGCAAGTCTAAAAAGGTAATTTCTTAGATTTTTGAGAATCAGACACATGTTGGACAGCTCACCTGGTTGAGCTTGCGCCCCGTGTACAGGGGCTCAGTCCTTACTGTTTACCTCCAACCTGCAGCCCTTTGCTGCATGTCTTTGCCCCTCTCTCTCCCCTTTCACATCTTCAGCTGTCCGGTACAATAAAGGCCTAAGATGGCCAAAAAAAACAAAAACACATGTTGTAGTTCTCTCAATGTTTGGAGCTTGCTTCTTTGCATGGTATGACAGCTGCAGCTGGGTTGGATTCGGTTACCCAGTTTCACTGCAAAAAGAAGTACCTAAATGGGTTTTTTCGTGATCCATTTTTTTAATTTTTTTAATGTACTGACCAACAGGAGAACACTCCAGGAACATATGAAGAAATGTACCGTGTGCTTTAATTGGGCAGAAAGTGCATAAAGGGCTGTCAATTATTTTCATGTGGTGCATTTTCACGGGGGTGAGATACGTATGTCTTATGAATGAAATTGTAGTGAAGCTGCTGATGTTCTGGATTGCGTGATACTTCTGGAATGCTAGACCATACATCATGTCAGTCAAGATCACCACTCAGGCCTGGGCAATCGCATGCCCAGATCCTCTCAATAGGAAGGGCAGAGTGGCCAGATTTCACTAAGAACTGACAAAGCCTTGATACCATATCACAGGTTTTGGCTGCATAGTAAATAACTTCCGTATAGGATGGATGGACAATGGCCTCTGCCAGGGAACACTGCATGCCTTGAGTGCCAGCCTTAACTGAAGGTAAAAGAAAAAAGAGGAACGTGGTAGATTGAATGCATTTTGTAAGTCAGAGAAGAGTAACAAGCAGACCTCACCAAAAATGTCTTTTAGACAATGAACTCCCCTTT
>NC_045733.1:28720363-28720542 GCF_008692095.1 Etheostoma spectabile | reverse complement strand
TCCCATTGTGGGGCTGTTATCGGCCTCGCACCAATCCGGAGTGCTTTATTATTGAATAATGGGGGAAAAGTGTGCCAGTTACAAGCTACATGGCTGTATGTTTCAGCTAATCTCCAAGTTTTGATAAGATGGGAGAGAATGCAGCCAAAGCATAGCTGGCACTGTTTGTTAGAAACATT
>NC_045733.1:28708097-28720353 GCF_008692095.1 Etheostoma spectabile | reverse complement strand
AAAGAACGTCATGGAGTGACCAAGGCTCTGTCAGCACATTCTAAGTTACACCAGCAGACAGACACATCCGGGCTAAACCAAGTGAGAAGGGGTCTGAAAATGAAAATTAAGTAAGTATTTTTGATTCCTTTTCAACAGTGTAGCCTTTCTACAAAAGCAGGTTATGTAAGACAGACTGTTCTCTGACAACGTTTTCAAGGGGAAAGAGATCTGACAATCAACACTTTGTTCAAAGCAATGTGAGACAATTTACAGTTCCCCAACGAGTTTTATCGGTTGTTATTTTTCACTGAAATATTCACATTCTTTTAACATGCAGGTGTAGGCAGTGTTGTATCTGTGAGATCAAAGTACATTATCTACTAAGCCCAGATGCAGTGCAGTCCTTCCCATTGTTTAGAGCGATCTCTTTTTTCCCCCTCAAGAACCACATGTACTGTGGGCCTACCTGTAATGCTTTGCCACAAGTGTAATGATTCAAGCTGTGACAGCCTGTATGAATAACAATGCTACATAGTTGTTATAACTTACATCCTTTTTGAAATGACAGTAAATTCTTCCACACTCAGCTACTATTGGAATCTGACTCCTGCTACCGCTTCACTCCTGTCCTGCCATCCACCGGACCAGACAACCACCACTGGACCTCACCACTAGCCAACTGTATTACTCTGACCTAGGAACCACTCCAGGCCAGGACCCACCAGACCTGCTCACTTCCCTGGAAACCTGGACTTCCTTTTCCACCTTCCGGAAACCCAGACTTGTACTTAAGTTTGTACACACTCTGGCTTTGTGTTATGTCTGCATTTGGGAACATAATCGCCATAATTCAGTATCATGGTGGCAGTTTTTAGCAATTGTATTTTACCAGGCTGTACTATTGGAGCATGTGCAGGCTTTTTATGTTTTTCTGTCAAGAGGTAAAGGATGACATAACTTAATATTGTGTTTTCGCAACATATGTAATTGACCTGTGAACGTTACGGTTACACATGCACACGTCTGAAGGTTTGATCTGACTAAATGCAAAGCAAATTTTTAGAGGGGCATGACTGTATAGAAAGTCAATAAGCCATATAGGATATGAACTGATGCAGATTTGTGGCACATATTGAGGTGAAGATGCATCCGCTTAAAACACTCCTAAGCTGTATGACTCTACTCCTTGAACACACATCATTTACATAGAGCTTTACATATTCTCACTGTTCACATCTGAAAGTAAAACTGCATATTCTATTATTCTTTGTCCCATGAACTGAAATAAAATCCAGCCATTTCAGCAGAGCCCTCTTCACTTCATAAAGTAACCAAAACCGAAAATTGCTTCACATCCATCCCTCTGCTGTGTTCCCGAACAGGCTGAGCCAGGCAAGTCGACAACAACAGATTTGCAGACAGAAACTGGACAGACAACCAGAGAAAGTGACGTGAGGATGGAGGTAGAAAAACGGAACTACTGTCAGTCTAAGAAAGGGACAGGCTGAGATTGGCATGCCATGTATCACAGTCTTCTGTGCCTGGATGTTTGCCAGAGGACTAATTATTACACAAAGTATTATGCTTCTAAGGTGGGGGATGGCATGTAGATGACAATGCTTTTCACCTGCAAACTGTAAGTAATCATAACCTTTTTTAAATTGCTTTAAATTATGTGCAGTTTACTTAAATTTGTGTTTGTAATTGTACGTAAACGTACTTGTAACGCCAGCCTTTGCTGAATGGTTTTACAGTAGCTGTGGTTTAAATCAACCTGGCTGCAGATTACTGCAGGTCAAAACTAAAGCCAAACTCTAGTGAACTACTTTGGGGCAAATATAGCCAGGAGATATCAGACCATCATAGGAAGTGTCTACCAAGTACCACCCATCCAGTCACTATCCATATGGAGGTGCTATTATTTACAATAAACTAATACTTGGACAGACAGGTGATATTACACTGCCGCTCAAAAATAATCAAACTACATGTCTGTGTCAGCTGTTAAAAAAAGTTAGTGCTGACAATGGGGAAAGTCACTTCCTTTTTCATTTACCCAGACACCTGTCTACCAAGGTGTGCATGAGATGCAGTTTTTCACCAAAACATTGTTCCACAAATTGGTGTCTCGCTTTGCCAGACCCTCCTCCAAAGCGTGCTGGAAGAGGGTTGGGCTACTCCACATACAGTAGCATTCGGGGACGGGTGAAAAACATGCTCTGGTTCATTGGCGTTTCTTTTAACCAATCACAATTGTCTTGGACGGTGGTAAGACCCAGGAAAAGCCCAACAATATATTCAAATTAACTTTCTTATCTTCTCTCATTGGATTTCTAATTTTTGAAAGTTTCACAAATATTCATTGAAATTAGTAATAAATCTGCCCACTCGTGAACATTGTTACCACAGGTTCTTAACCGATAGTTAAGAACCTGTACAAATCTGACTGCATTTTCTTAAACAAAGGGAAATACAAAGCAGTTTGCTGTTTGTCAAACCCAACAACTGCAAAAGTAGACAAGATGTAACTATTGTCCAGCTGATTTGTGCATGTAGCCTAGTAGTTTATCATCTGCGCATACTCAAACATCTTGCGAATGCACATGATGGATCATACAGGCAGCACAGATTGGGTACCGAGAGTTCTCTTTCTCCTCTCCCTGTGTATCCACAGCCACAACACACTGCCTCCTTGTGGTGAGACTGCTCTGAGTGACACTTTGTTGCGATGTGTGTGTAGCCTGTGTGTTTTGTTGTGACTTGCATGATATTTTGTAGTGAATCTTGCATGATATGCTGCAGCGAATTGTGTAGAAAAAAGTGTGTAGGCCTAGTGCATGTCCTGCCATCTAATTTTCTAATTTATTATTTTACTAATCTATCCAGCTATTTCAATTTGGATTCTTTTAAACTATTGTGAAATAAAATCAAACCAATTTTGTAAAATATATGTGCCCTGTTAATTGTCCCTGTTTGGGGAAAATCAATGTTGGTCACACAACACACTAAATAACATATTCAGGATCTAAAGGGTTCCTCCTGCCCCTCAACAGGAGGTGGCCTTGTTGAGTCTGAAGGTTTTCTGGGCTCCAGCACTACATCTACTTTTAGTGTAATTCTATTCACATGATTATTCTAAAGGCCAAGTACATGAAATTTAAATTAGGAAATTGGCCAAATGTGACCTCAATTATCATTTTTCTGTCTGCCTTCTTTTACAGGTTATGAAATACAGAGGGTTCACTTTCAGTTCACACTCTCTCTCTCATAATATATTTCACTGAGAAGCTGGATTGCGAAATTGAACTGGAGACATGCAGCAGAGATAAGATATTCCTCTGTCTCTTTTTGCACAGAGAGGCAAAGCAGAAGCCAGACTTTATTTTTCATAGCGGGAGAAGGAACACATTTATAGATTACACATCAGCTAAAATGTGCGGGTAATGTTATGTATGTCTGCGCTGCTTGCCAATCACTCTCACAGTTTAAAACATTTTTCAATTTTTTTAACACTTTAACAGATTCGTCTTAATTTTACGTAATCTGATAAATATTCACTCTTGGGATCCAGTGGAGTCAAACTGCCTTGGCGCATCACTTTGAAATTAGATTGCGGGAGTGTAACATCTGTCACTTTATTACCTGGAGATAGTGTAAAACATGTGCAGATCTGTGTTAAAGCAACAAGGCTCACTGACTTTGACTTAAGCGCAGAACCACAAGTTTACTTTCTAATCTCTGTACCGTTCCTGCATCATTAAAATCAGCAGTGATCGTCTCTGTATTATTTAGCATTTTTAATGACAGCAGGTCTGCTGCACTGACCTCATCTGCAATTAAGGAATATTACCACCTATCGTAGGTTATGCCAGACCGCCACTAATTATACATTGAAGCGATACTCGTTAAAGACCTGCTGATGGATGTCCGATTCTCTAATATGAATGTCTGCATTACATTGTGGGATTTTGGTTTTGAATGCGCCATGTGGCCCATATTGTAGGGTTCTGTCTCACAGCATACTGTAATATTTTACTTGTAATAAAAATAAAAAATATATAGAAATTAAGAAATTAATACCATGATAACATCTAAATAAAAGTTGATAAATCTAGTGTTATAGTTTTAAAAATATCAAACAAAGCAATAACATTAAAAGAAATATATACAAACCATGATAAGATCTCGTATTGATTAAAACAGCAGTTACAAGGCTAAAAATACCAATAATTGCAAAGTTGTATACAGCTTCTCTGCTGCAGCCCGACTTGAAGAAAGAATTGTGCTGTAAACACAAAAGATGCTTTCCATTGAAATGCATTAGTTTAAAAACAGTGATGCACCAAATCCAGGATTCGGCTTTGGATCCAGTCGAAAATGGGACTATTTGACGGGGTTCGGTTTCTGCCAAACTTTAGAGTCACTTCCACCGAACCAAACTCTGGTCAATGTAATTAGGCCGCTATTGATTACGGGAAGATGTTTACATCAACCTGATCTCACAGAATTCTGTGAAATGAACAATGCCCCTTAAGTTGAAATTTGTGGCAGTTTCACGGAATCGCAAAATATTCTGTGATAGGCCCACGGAAGAATTCCGTGAAATAAACACAGCCCCTTAAGTTAAGGAGAAGGTTGTGGGTAAGCTTACGGTTTTGTGACACGCAGGAAGAACGGTACGGTTGGGTTTAGGAAAAGAAGAAAGCGACTTTAGGAAACATTACGGGACACCATCCACGGTCTCCCGGGGGAAAGTCCCGTGTTTGACCTATCCACCATCCCAACCAACCTCATTATGTGGATTTTCGGCTTTCAGCGGCTGTGGCTCAGTGGTAGAGCGGTTGCCTGCCAATTGGAAGGTTGGTGGTTCGATCCCTGGCCCTGCAGCTCACGTTGAAGTGTCCTTGGGCAAGACACTGAACCCCGAGTTGCCCCTGGTGCTGCGCATCGGAGTGTGAATGTGTGTGAGTGTTTATCTGATGAGCAGGTGGCACCTTGTACGGCAGCCTCGGCCACAGTGTATGAATGTGTGTGAATGGTGAATGTATCCTGTACTATGTAAAAGCGCTTTGAGCAGTTGTTAAGACTAGAAAAGCGCTATATAAATACAGCACATTTACACTAATCGCTCCTAATGCTACGTCATCTTCTCATTGACTTTATATTGCCATTGTTTTCCGTGGGGGCCACACAGACTTTTCACACATTCCATGCCACCACCACATAATGCAGTGTTAACAGTTTGTGATAACTTCACAGATTTCTGTGAGACCAGGCTGGTTTACGTACAGTAGGTGGACAGTTCAATGCAGTAGGCTGTGAGAAAGTAAAAATGGAACTCGTGAGCAGAAAAAGTGTTGGCAGCACTCTCAGTCAAAAGAAGGCGATTTGAGTTGAGCTACATGTTCAATTTGTCTTGTGGTGGCAAGGCCCCTAAACAATACGCAACATTGCTGCTGTATTGCCGCAAGAACACGAGTTGTGCATGAAGAAATCTAAAGACAGAAGCCAAAATGCAGCAACTTCAGGTACGGCAAAGGAAGGACAGTCACAGCTAAAATCTAATGTTGACCAGACAACCATTACCAGCTTTGCTACCACTACAGGATTTGGTAATCGGTTTGGTCAGAATCTTAACTTGTGGATTCAGTATTTGTCCGAAACCAAAAATCTGGATTCGGTGCATCTCTGCACAATGACGTGCTGACCGTCATGAAAAAAAATGAGAAACGTGTCCATTTCCACAAATCAATGGATTAAATTACGAACTGCCGTGAGAATCAGCTGTTTCAAAATATGAAATAAATTTGCTTTACAGTAAATGTGCAATAACAGTTTTTTTTTTTTTAAATGCTGCCATTCAATATGTGCAAGATCAATATTTATGCTGCTGTCAAAGTCCTTTCTTCATTGTCATATTTTTATGTTAAAGTAGCACTCTGTTGCAAGTTATTTTTTTTAATCTTTTGTTTTTAGAGCAGTATTTCTGAGTCAATGGAATGACATTTTCTTCCTATGTGAACTCTGTATGTACAGTTTAATGACACTAAAAGCTATTTATCTTTTCACACCTATTTCATAGGGAAAATAAAGAAGAAGAAGGTCTCAGTGATTTACACAATGACCTTTGGTGGGAAAGACAAACATACCTCCACAACACTGTATATACACTATATGGCAAAAGACTCCTGTCCCCACACATTTGTACATTTCAGAGAAGGGTTTGGGCATACAATGCTGTTTAGACAATAGCATGCCTCCATGATTGTGGCAACAGACTGGGGAAGGTCCTTCACTATTTAAAATATGAACCCACGCACAAAGCCAGATCCATAAAGAAAAAGTTCTCTGGTGTTCAATTATTAAGTAGCCGGCACAGAGCACTGACCTCAACCCCATCCCAACAACTTTGGGATGAACTAACTGCAACTGTGAGCCAGGCCTTATCACCTACTATCAGTGTTGGACCTCACTGATGCTCTTGTGGCTGAATGGAAGCAAATCCTGCAGCCAGGTAAAAAAAGAAAAACAAGAAAAGAAAAAGAACTTGTGGAATGCTTTTTCGAAAGAGAACATACTGTTAAAGCAGCAATAAACTTTTATTATAATGTCCACGGCTTTTGAAATAAATGATTGGGGGCAATTTTCAGATGTCTGCATAATTCAGGCAAGGAAGTGTTCTGTCAATGGCAAAACAATGGTAAACCTTTCCTCAAATGATAAAACACTTTGGCTCTGTGTCATGTGTTACAATTGCATATTTTGTATGAACATAGTTGTCAAATTCCGAGCAACTGTTTATGTGGTAATACATTATTGAATGTTGAATCTGAGGGAAAACTATAAAATTCTAGCCGACCCTTATCTCACTCAGTACGCTTCAAATCTTCTTTGAAGGCCTGGCAGAGCCCAGCGAGCTTCTTATTGACAGTCAGGGCAGCTGCGTCTGAGCACATTTCACCGGCAAGCTCAGCAATGCACAGATGGCATCAAATACACTGCTTAAAGTGATCATTCACTTTAATATTGCAGCTGCATGGCCACGGAAAGGCAGCGGCTCTCCTTTCTTTCTATCTTTTTCTGGACTCTTTACAGTTTCTCCATATCACCCAACAGACTTACAAAAACCTGCTCTGTATTGTCTACCAAGGGCAAAGAGCAGGAACACTCCACTGTCACCTGCAAATGAACAAAGGAGAGTAGACTTTAGGCAATTCTGTACGTTTTCAGACCACTATATGGTCAGCAGAAATAACAATGTACCATCCATGAGCTGTCATGCCCCTTTTAGAGTCTCACAATGGCTGTTTTCAAAGAAAAATCCCCCCAACACAGCAATTATTCCATCTTTTATTCTGCAGTCTTGGGAGGTTTCTGCTAGCATGGTGAAATAAATAATGACATCCTCGTCACTCAAACCTTTAGGAAAATGGATATATTATCTCAAAGTATAAAACTATTTTACTTTTGTCCTCACATCACTCCTTTTGTTAAGGGAAAAATGAAGTTTGCACTTTCTTATAATGAGAGAGGTATAGCTGTCCTATGAAGGTGTGATATCAGCAGGATTGGTTACTCTGAGATAATCCTCACTATAAAGTGATGATTCATCTGGATGTGGGGGCTTATAGAGGAGAAGGAAGGCTGGCGGTTCCCCACAGGATTTTGAACAAGATGTGAGAAGAGAAGCCAAACACACTGGCAATTTGACTTCACAGCTTTCTAATCACTCACTGTCTGCACCTGCAAACTCCAAATGAAAGAAAGCAATTGAACCAACAGATGAATCTAAAATGAAGTCCTTTGCAAAAGATCCGTTTCACACTCGTACACCCGGGGTATTATTAACATCCTATCTAGAAGGAAATTCACTCTGAGCTTCATATATGTTCCTGTTTCCATGTGTCAGCAATAGTAAAACTGTCTACCTATGATACCTGGTCAATTTGTCTGAAAAATACAGATTTTCATTGTGTGTATTTTGGCTTAATGGTTTCATCCTGCCTGAAAAATTAACACTGATGCCATGACAGTGACCTTCTTGACTTTTCTAATCCAGGAAAATCTGTTTCAATTACCCCATGACTTTTCTTAAATTGGTTCACTATTATCCAATCTAGTTTAAACGCTTGGCAATCATGGAGAAAAGCGAAGCAAGAATAAACAGTCTCCCTTGAACCACCAAGTTTGATCATCCATGTTATCTGGCCGTGTATATTATAATTAATGCATCATGTCTTAGGCCTTATTCTAAAAAGTTAAAGTTGCTCTAATCAATAGTTTGCCATTTGCCTGCATTAGCGTCTTTTAGCTCAGCTTCGATTCTCTCTCACTCAACAAATTATGCAACATTTCCTGCAGCAGGCAGCTGTTTTTTTAGCCAACAAAAGCCAAAGGCCTAATTTACACTTCCTGCCCAGCAGCAAACAGCAGACAGACAAAGTTAACAAGTAGCTGGTGAACAAAGTGGAGCATGTAAATCAAATACAGAATCACGTATTTCCATATCAACTTAGGCGACAAATATTGTGTCAATGGGTTTACAGCTTGTTACGGTGCTTTAAAAATTGTTAATGCAAATGTATTAGTTAAAGAAGTCCCGCACACACTGTCCATTAAGCTTTCGGTCACACAGACCTTCCTCAGGTGAATCTATGACCAAAACGTTGTGAAATAAAATATTTGCAAGGCGTAATTTACAGTGTGTGGACGTCTTTAACAAACATTGCTAGTATCCTTTGCCTTTTTCGACGCAACTGCCCCAGAGAAGAGGTGTGCAAAAGCACTTTTGAATCAAGGCAAATTTATAAAAAAAATTTAAAAAAAAAAAGTTTAGAGACAAAAACCTTAGCGCCACAAGCCTTGATTGGTTGTTTGTTGTTTACATGAATTTATTTGCCAAGCCCAGTAAGGTAAAGCACATTGAGTTCAGATTTTTCCCTGGCTATGGGGCGTTTTTCTATTATTTTTTATGTCATTCTGATGAGTAAGATCAAAAATGTATCATTGAATCTGTCATTTTTGTGCACTTTATCTGGCCTGGCAGTTGTCTGTTGCAGCTAAGAGATAATGTGCAGTTTTAATTATAGCTCAGGATATGAGAGTAGATTAAAACATCTATTCATTTTAATTTACACTTTAGGCTGATATATTAATAGTCTGAGTCTCTACTGATTGATGACTGTATCGTGCACCCACAAAGTTTGACTTCCCAATTTTCCCACAATTCTTTTTACATTGGGCTCAAAGTGAAAACATTTATCAGTGTCAGTACTACAGAGAATAGACGAACCTAATTAGAGGAGGGCAGTCATTATGTTATCAATTAATGAAATTTAAAGCCAATATTGCTGTCCTAAACTGTTGTTCTTCATCCCAACTCGTCCCTTTAACCCTTTCCTTACAAGCCACCCTCAGTCGTTTAAAAGCTATGGGTGTTTGATATATGTTTACCTGTCAATAAGCAGAACACGAGTAGTAGTGAGGTCACCAACCGATGACATAATTGAAGTGTCTGAAGAGAATATTGGGAAAACTTTTGTGCCATTACATCATAATTTCTTTGGGCTACCCTAAAGTTACTTCCTTTGATTAAGCTAAAAAAGCAGAGCATTTTCGGTTATGTAAAATTCTCTCAGACAAATCTGCTTAGTTAATAAACTTTGGAATGACATCAGTTCTTTAATTAATTTAAAGCTTCTTTCTTTTCTTTTCAGCTCTTTTGACAATTGTTTGATGCTTTTTTCCCAATATTTTTTTCAACACTTTGAACCCTTTTTTTGGTATTTTTGACACTCACTAATTCAAGTGCTGGTAAATTCTTTCAACCCATTGTCATTAATGGGTCTGTGTGATACTGAACAAAAATGTATGCACACCAAAACGTATGATATCCAACAAAATTAGGAGACCGCCGGCTGGTCACATGATGCCGGGTGGTCATGTGACGTCATCTGGCTACCAGCTCCATGATGCTGAGCGGCAGTTTGCGGCAGTTGCTAATTTAGTTGTTTAAGCTGCTACAGAGCTTCATGATGGCTACAGACCTTCGCTGCATCAATGGTAGTTGGTTGTACAGTTACCCGAAAATAGGTGAGCCAGGTGCAGAGCACCACAAGCTGCTGGTCGTTTCGGTGGACATTACAGTTAAAGTTAGTCCTCAAAATATGAGCGTTTTGCCACAACAAAAGTTAAGATCAGGCACCAAAAGGACTAGATGTTGTGGTTTGGACACGCCCAAGGAACACACATTTCCGGGATGAAAGGCTTTAGTTTTCCCCGGGAAGCAAATTGCACTTTCTGGCTAGAAAGTTCTGTATGTTAACACCCACCCATCCACCCCAACCTCCTCCCTTCTTATACAGCGGCCGTCAATGTAGTGAATACAGCAAAAGAAATGTGGAATGCTTATGAATCAACTCTTAACTTTTTGTAGCTTTTTGAACGGATGGTTCAAGAGAACAGGCTGATAATTTACAATTATGGCGTCGGAGACCAAGATAAAGGTCCCATAATGCAATACGAAATGTAAGTAAACAGAAAAACAACAGTGAATCGCGTTCTTCAACTGTCATTCAACTGTTATTCCATAGATATTTTTTAGAGTGTGTATCCCTCCCTGCATGGTGTCCTGGTATGTCAGGATAAAGGGGTGATCAGGTGCAGTGATTAGGGAACCAGGAGAAAAAGAGGCAGTTAATCGAGGACATCTGTAATGGTTAGAGAAGACCAGCCCTTCCTACTACCTTCCCTTGATTAACCTTTCATTCCCTTCAGTACTCATAAATGACCCCCCACCAATGGTTCAGCTGAGTCCAACAGTGCTGCTGACTGACTGGACTTTTACTGAATACTTTTCCAGGTCTAAAAGTTTTGAAAATAAAAAATCCAGTCATTTAAGTTTGTAGTTTCTCATGGCAATTGATCTTCTGAGATACAGATGGAGGGGGGACAGATTAGCTAAATAAATGCGTGCAGGAACATATCAAATGCTGAGGCTTCATGCGCCAGGGCTCACTGAATCAGTCAACTGCCATCTTCCAGCCTTATTTGTCAAAATGTGGTGTAATTTTCTATAAATGCAGAACAGTGTGATCTGTAATATTGTGTTGCGAAAAAAAATCTGCTTTCTTATCTCCCAAGTTCCCTGTTCTTCCTCCATCTCTTTATCCCTCTCCCCATCTCTTCTCTGGCCTGGTCACACATCGCCGCTGAGGCTGATAATAAGCGGCAGTCACACCACACGTCTGCTCTCCATCTAGATTCAGACGCCACAGTTGAAGAAGGATGACGAGAAGGAGGAGAGGAGGGTGTGTTAATAGGGGCAGAGGAAATTTAGGTCATGCTTGAAGCCATAATGATGGTGTAATGCACCAGCACAATCTCTGGTGCAGCGCTGAATAAATCATAGATGCAACACCCTTCACAGATAATAAGTAATGGCTCCTCTCGATGCCCCAAGACAGTGCCCAATATGAATCTGCACCCAACAAGTTAGATAAATGAATCTGACACCTGACACTGAATACCCCAAACCACACTCATACACACATTCTCACCTCTCAAACTACGGCAAATGACATTTCCCAACTACCTCCGAGGCACTCAAACAAAGATTGATCAGAGCAAAAGGTATCGAGCAGGAGATTATGGGACCAAGTTCCATGAGTTTCCATTACTGGCCTCCTAATCCTGTTATAAGGATATGCTATTAATGGACATGAGCAGTGAGAGCGGTGTGAATTGTGTGTGTGAGGGAGAGGTCATCCATCATGGACGGACCTCTGAGGAGGCGAGGGGACAGCAGGGAAGGTTAATGTCAGCCCGGATCTCGCACATCTATTCAGCATCCAAATCTCCGGTGACAACGCTGAGCGATTTAGCTACTTTCTTCTTTTGCTCTCGTCTGTGATACATGTGCCAGGGAAGCACAGGTCAGCCACCCGACACACTGCATAACAATATCATCTCACATGGCCCCACAGTCAGGCTTAAAATTGTCTCACATTGCCAGACCTTCCTCCACAGCGCCAAAGAGGAAGGTCTGATTGTTCCACACAGCATTCCATGATGGTAGAAATAAGGTGCTCAGGTTTATTGGCATTTCTTTAAATCAATCACAATCCTAAGCGCTGGACTGGCAACTGTGCCTCTTCAAAATAGCTTTGGTAAGGAACTTGTTTTGGTGGAATGTGTATGTTCGAAGGTTGTTTTAGTTGTAAAACAGAAAATTCTGATTGGATAGATGGTCTAGCTAGCTGTCTGGATTTACCTT
>NC_045733.1:28707680-28708087 GCF_008692095.1 Etheostoma spectabile | reverse complement strand
GAGGAGCAGTTAACCATAGTCCTCAGAAATCCAGAGTTTAGAACGCCAACACAAATAAAGCGGAAGATGGCGGACATCAGGCCAAAATTAGGGACATGGTGGAATTTCCGATATAGACTGGGCTTTAAATCATCATCTCCCCCAATAACAGTGAAAAATGCTACCATTTTAACATTCGCTACAAGCTAAAAATATCTTGTTGGCTCTTCGCACAAATCACATCTATCTAGCTGATCGATGCCACGTACGTTTCAAAACTTTCAATTTCCTTGCCGGAGTCATCCCAAAAGGATTAATAAAGAGAAGTCTAAGTGTATCAATCAAGTTTTGACCCTTATTACTGAGATTTCCAGCTTTCTAAACAGTGAGACATCTGTGTATTTGCTTGGAATGCACCAAATTACCAG
>NC_045733.1:28704084-28707670 GCF_008692095.1 Etheostoma spectabile | reverse complement strand
CTCCCTCCAACAGACTATGTGTAATTGCTGTGACTGTTTCATACTCCCAGACCTCTGGCCTCATCTTCCAAGCCATTTTAACTACCCACTCTGTGTATAGTCTGGAAATGCGCCATACTGACAGCAGCAAGAGCGACTCACATACTCTGTATTTGCTGGGGAGGTTCTGTAATGTCAAGCCACCTTAACTAATCACCTGCATTTGTCATGGAAATACCCAAATCTCCAAGGTTCCTGAACTACCCACTGGCTCTGTGAATTTTTTTGGTAAGGTTCCATACTCTCGATGCCTCTAAATCACCCCAAGTTCTGCGTATTTTGTGGGCATGCTCCATAATGGCAATGCCGCTGAACTACTTATCGTCTCTCTATACTTGATGAAAGATCTCATAATGGCAGTCCCCGCCTTTAACTTCTTACTGGCGCTGTGTATTTTTCAGGAATACCAAGCTCTCTAAGGCCCTGAACAAATCATACTTGATACTGCATATTTTCTGAAAATATTGCAATCAAACTACCCATGGCCTGTTTATTTGCTGGGATTTTCCAGGAACTGAAATATCTACCGGCTCTGTATTTTCTGGAAATGCTCTATCTCCCAAGCCATCTCAACACTTTCTGTTTTGCAGGTAAACTCTTATGTCCCAAGGAGTCAGGAGACAAGGAGACAAGTCAGCTGATGTGCAGGTATCCCCTTGCTTACACCCACAAGAAACCTTTGAAAAGGCCGGTCAAGTGGGTAAGCTGATGGGCTGACTGGTACACACAGATTTCATACAAAAAAGATACAATATGAAGTTTGAAATTAAAAATTAAAAAGATTAAAATTACCTCTTATTTTGGTTTGCTGCAAGTTTCCTACATGTGCAGCCTGTTGCATATTTAATCTGACAAGTTCCTGCTCTCTGTCTGGTGGCTTGTGAAAAGAAGGTCATCTCCTCATTCAGGCTTGGATAAGTAGGACTGAGCCCTGCAGAGAGAATAATCATCTGTTTTCAACTGCTCCAACACACTTCTGGATGTTTTTGGTGGATGTCTCTTTGGACATATTTTTAGAAAACGTTCAACCATTCCAACAACAAACATGTAACTTCACACGTCCCAAATGCTCTTTCACATGTTTGCCCCCACTGATGCACAGGATAGGCTACAGAGAAGTCATCATGTATTCATGAGCTAGACTTGACTATGAATATCATAAGGGGGAAAATGTTCTTTGACAGATCTCACCACAAAAAGGCAACTAGCGTGACATTATTTCAGAGCGGAGATGTGTTGCAATATTTCTTGAAGCCTTCTCTCTATCAGAATCGGAATGCACACTCATTGCTTTGACTTGCCCAAAGACTCAAGCTTTATGAAAATGAACGGCGTGTCTTTAAACAAGAATCGTGGCAGAACAGCCTATTGAACACCAGCCTATTTTAGTTGCATTTTCCTGAGGTGAAATAAACAAATGTGTGCCATTCATTTGTGTGCTCCCTTGTGGTTTTTGAAACACCTACACTGGCATGAAGCTCGAGACGAATGTGAAGCATGTTGCTGTCATAACAAAATGTCAGCCAAAGGCATTAGCTGTTACTAATTCTTATAAACGGTTTCCAGTTTTAACAGTTTTTCATTTAACCTTATGATGACTCATATTCAGATAAACAGCCATCAAAGAACATAATCCCTTCTGCTTTGCAATTACTGTAATGAAGAGGAGGAACTACCAACTTGAGTTTGGCCTGGTCAGCTGCTGTACAGTAGGTGTCCAATTGAATGCATCGCAGTATTTCCATGTACCTGCATCCCTTTTTGTGCCATTGTTCCTGAGCAAAATGCAAATAAAGCACACAAGAATGTTTGTAGCACATGAGTGGAACAGTGAGGAATGTTGCATTAGCTTTTCAATCCATTATTGTCTATTTTTTCTTAGACATTTACATTTATATAGAGAAATGTTGGTGGGTGTGCTCTCTTGTAGGAACCTCAGAGTGTATTTGAACAACCACTGAGATCTGAAATGCGATACAACATAAAATTAGGGAGGAGATGTGTGGAGAAATGTTCAGTGATAATGACAAGTTTGAAATTGCACCATACCTAAAGTCACCGTGTTTCAGAAGACTGCACAGGTTAAAAAAAAGAGGCGAGTGCAAAAAATTGTGAACGTACCTTTCAATCAAATTCAACAGGTAGGATGCAGGAAAATGCAATTTGATGGTTTGGTAATTGTTTTACTCAGCCTTTGTTGGCGAGACCTGTAATTTTGGATAACCAAGACGAAGAATGAGATACATACCTTAAGTTAATAAAAATACTATAATAATATTCACTTGGCAGCATGGAAAAAAGGCCAAACATTCAAATAAGTGAGATTTAGAGGTGCTAGATCTGTGGATTTTGTTACCATTTTACCAGGGATGCTGGAAGTCAGTCAGAGTAAGGGGTGCTGAGTGAAAGATATTGTGATGTCTAAATGTTGCGCGACTTCATGATTTTTGTATTCATTTCAGTAGCCAGGAACACTATATCTCAGTCCTCCACAACATTTTACACAAATCTGAAACTGTTTTACACTAAAACAGATTGAAAACTTCACCATCATGGGCTACTGTACGTCAGAGCAGTTTACACAGGCAACAACACTCCTAATTTCCACCAGGTGTGGAACGGCGGCGGAATCATTGTGTTTCCATTACAGTCGATGTGTGTCTTTTCAGTGACTGAGAAACAGCTGCGTTCCGACTCCGGCACAGCTCCCGTGATCTGGAGCAGACACGCAGAGCTTCTATTTTTGCTGGATGCCGGAGAGCTCCGCAGCAATTCAGCACACAGCAGAGGTCAAAGACAGGAGGTTGAGTACAGAAACAAAACAAAACATCAGGTTCATTATCAAAATAAAATAGGCCGTGCTCATTGCAGATCATATTTCCCTGCACTAGGCCTACACCTTGAAACCACAGCACAGAGTTGTTTCCTCTCTACTGCTCTGGATGGACACAAACTGTTGTTTTTGTGGTTCTATTCTACGTGATATTGCGAGATCTTGTGGGTCCTCGTGACTTCAGCTGTCAGGCTGCAGCCGTTCCGCAACAAATCCGGACCTGGTGGGTGTTGCCGGACGGCGGAGCACGGAGCCAACGCACAGCGGAGCCGATCCGCAGCCGTTCTGCACCCGGTGGAAATTAGAAAGTCAAGAGTGAAAACTGCAAGGAGAGGATGAGGGAGAGCGACAGCGCATGCATGTGGGCAAGAGATTTGGCAGTTTCTTCACTTGGTCTTGTATTGCCAGACCTACCTCCACAGCACCGTCAAGGAAGGTCTGGCTAGTCCACACAGCAAACTTGCGTTGACCTCGGGTCAAATTGACCCATTTAAAAGTGTTTTATATCAGAAATATGGATTTCTTTCAACCAAATTGCCCAAAAATAACGGATGATTCCGTACAACATTCTTCAGGTAAAATTTTAATTTTTTTAAATTTTTTATTTAATCTTATAGCATTTGAATTCGTTTTTTTTTTATGGTTTCAAAACAGTATCCGGACTATTAGTCTAACTATTAGTCCAAATAATTCATAATAATTCATAATTTCTGC
>NC_045733.1:28703683-28704074 GCF_008692095.1 Etheostoma spectabile | reverse complement strand
AAAAACTTATGTATAATTTGATACAAATGAGGTTTGTTGACCGTAAATTCCAAGGACAACTGTAAAACCTATTATTAAACCAGCTCAGGTTTTTAAAAAGCTGGAAAAAGTGACAAATAAATCCGAAAAAGCAACAAAAACATCGGAAAAGCACAAAAGAATTCAATTTTGACCCCAAAGGACAAGTCCATGGTTAACGGGAAGACAACACAAGGGTTAAACCAATCACAAGGGCCAGAAGGAGCAACGTTACCTCTGCAAAATGGCCTCGGGAAGGAACTTGTTTGTGTACGTTCAAAGGTTATTTCAGTTGTGCAACAAAATACTCCAATTGGACAGATAGTCTGGCTAGCTGCCTGGATTTACTCTGCAGAGATCTGAGGACCAGGTA
>NC_045733.1:28698817-28703673 GCF_008692095.1 Etheostoma spectabile | reverse complement strand
TCAGAAATCCACCGGAGTTTAAAATCTCTACGCAAAGAAAGAGGAAGGTTATGGATATAGACTACACTAAAACAGAACATTTGACCAACATGGGCTACTACATGTCAAAGCAGCCACAACAATTACACAGGCAATAACATTCAAAGTCAAGCATGAAAACTGCATGGAAAGGATGAGCGACAGCTCATGCATGCGGGGAAGAGATGTGGCAGTTTCTTCAGACTTAATTTAAAACTAATTTTAGAAGTGTGATTGCTTATAAAGTCAATAAAAAGATGTCACTTGATGCAGATTTGATGTGGATGGGGCAAATTGAGGTAAACCAATCCACGCAAGCTATACTGTACATGTTTCAATGACACTACCCAGTAAATCTGAAATGCAGAATGCACTGATAAGGCCCTTTAAGGCAGAGTAATATCCAAACGAAGTTTCTTCCCTGGACCTAACTGCAACTAATTATACTTCTGCATAGCACTTCATTAACAGGGGTTATGACTATAAATCACTGACAGCGCGCTGCATCTTACCAATAACATGTGTTGGTGAAACATGTGACCAGTAGCAAATATTGACTTATTCTACACAGCTCACTGGGGCTTGAGGTTACTTCCCTGATGGGTCATTTTCAGGGGGCTGAACAAGTCGACATGACCTGGTTAGCAGAAAATCTATTTTAGAGGTTGAAATGAAAAAAACCTTCCTTTGATCGCCATCTCACATCTGCACAGTAACCATGTACGAGTGTGTTCAGAGCACCGTGAAAGGCGCAGCTCCCTCTAGACCTGCAAACTCCCACGACAGCCTCCTCAGGCTTCACAGAGACATATTTATGTCTTTTAAGAGATGCCCCAATCTCAGCTTCTCTCTCATTCTCAGGTGTCACATTTTTATACAGGAAACATCTTTGGGCAGCTCGTTGTTCCTTGACTCTCTGGTGAGTTCAGTTAAAAGCAAACCAAGAGCTGCCTGCGGTCACAAAGTCTAGTTGATCAACCCGCTAGGATCACAGCCCCGAGACACAGTTTTCTGTGGGGACAGAGTGAAATGAGACGAGAGACGGCAGTAAAAAGCCCTATTTTGAATCCATCGTGGGCAACTATGACTGTTTTCTACTTGTTAAATGTCCATCTGCAGTGACATTAAATGAACATATTCAGCGAGATGAGCAACTCCGCTAGCAGCCAATATAATTAATACAAAGCCAAATTAGAAACACATTAAAATGTGAACACTTACAGAGCCATGTTGGCTACTAAGCTGTCAGATTCTGTAGGTCTAAGGATGAAAGTTTCATCACAAAACATGTTTGCTTTGATTTCAGCTCATGTCAACGGCATAACCATGACTGAAGGATTCACAAGAGTAGTAAATGTGTGTGAAGCTCTTGTGTCAAGTCTTTAGATAATAATGCCAGTTCATGCTCTACTTTCCTGGTAGCCTAAATTGAAAATTGGAGCGCAAAAGACCCCTGGTTTTCAAGTTTATTTCATTGATATAGCACTTTAAAAGCAGAGGTTGTGTAGACTCAGCCTGTCTAATGGCCTCTGGCAGGCTACTCTAGAGCCTCTTCAGAAAAAGCACTGTCCACGGCCTTTTTCCCCCACAAGCAGGGCACTGACTGGAGCCAGTGTGATTCTTGATCCATGGGGTCATGTGCTTTCTATAATGCTTTGTTTTTAACTGGGTAGCTTGCTAGCTATCAAACAAACTAGCTTATAATAGCTAGTTCACAGTTCTTTATGGTAATGGGCTAATGGTCTCGTGAAGAAACTTTCACTTTGAAACTTTTCAGTTAAAAAAAAAGTACATGTGGTTTTCGGATCTCAACAGTAAGTTATTTTTAGCGGCTACTTTTGCTAATTGTAATATACACCAATTATAAATTAAAAAACTGTTTGTTTTTATTTTTTAAATTACACTGAACTGCCAGCCAGTGTAAGATCAAGTGTGCATACAGTAAGTGCATAATGTAAGATGCAGCATCATCGGTTGAAATGTAGATAAAGAACATTTCCAGCTCTTAATTGCAAAAGTCTCTTTGCATCTATCCAAATGATGTGTGGGTTGCAGTTGAACTGTGGCAGACTCAAGAGCACGGTCTCGCTGGGACTCAACATTTATTACCATGGACTCCAAAGCTGATGCATTAAATTAGAACGCTTAGCATTATTACTGCATTTTCATTTATGAATGCCAACATGGTGTCCCTTTCACGCCTCTGAAACCCATATTCCCACATTCCATCTTGGCTAGAAATGTTAAGTGTAAGCATTTGAGATTCAACAAGTCCCTGCAACAAGCAGGTCAGAAAACTCATTCCACCGTCCCTCCTTTCATTTTTCAACTGACCTGGTAAAGAGTGAAAATCCCAGAAAAGCTAAAACCCAAAGTCTCCGGCCGATGTTCTTTTCATTGATATTGATGCTAAAAACAAGTAGTTGGTTAATCAATTAGTAAATACGGATTGGGTAATAATTCGTCATTTTTTTAAGTTGCTGAACATTCTCTGGTTTCAGCATTGTGAATGTATATGCTGAATTTTCACAATTTTCTTTCTTTATGGGCGATTTATCAATTAATGAAAAAAACTAAAGATTAATCAACAAAACAATTTAAGCCTCATGTCCTGTCAGTATTTTTACTTTTGATACTAAAGAACATCGGACACGTGTTTACGTTGACTTAAGTCAAATTGGAAATACTGGACTTTAATACTGATGGCTTAGTCGTCCAATGCCGTACTGCAATTTTAGATTTCAGAACTTTGCCCAACAAATACAATATGGAACAGTCCATTTTTTTTTAATACAAAGCATTGTAATGTCTTGCCTTAAACCATAGCAGATCGAAATATACAATTCAAAACCAAATTATGAAAATTTAAGATAATTCTTATGTTGCTCCCTGAGAATCAAACACACTGAGATGAATGAGAACAGCGGTTTCAACCTCAGCAGAAAGGAAGAAGAAAAGGGTGAGAGAGGAAGACAGATGGACAGACAGAGAGAGAGAGAGGGAAAACAGGACTGAAAGATAACACCTCAATGATTAGACCATACAGCACATCACAAGCCAAATTTCACAGAGTACAGGAGACTAAAAACATCTGTGTCCAACACACAAGACTATGGGTAACTGCTCCTCAGATGTCTACAGGGTAAATCCAAACAGCTAGCCTGACTATCTGTCCAACCTGAGTTTTCGGTTGAACGACTATAACAACTTTTGAATGTAGCCTACATATGTTCCACTAAAACAAGTTCCATCCCGAGGCTATTTTGCAGTAGCACCGCTCGGCGCTTTGCATTGCCCAAGAAAACTGTGATTGGTTTAAAGAAATGCCAATAAACCAGAACATGTTTTTCTCACGTCCTGGATTGCTTTGTGGAGTAGCCAGACCCTCCTTCGCAGCGCTGTGGAGGAAGGTCTGTCAAGATTACATATAGTCTAATACAGCCGTGTTCAGTCTGACAGAAGAAAACTGCTCAGAAGGTCATTGTTCAGCTCTGTGACACAGCCAGACAACAGACAACTCGGTTGATGTTGACTGGTTTGGGTAAAAAAAAAAAGATGACTGTATTGTTTGTATTGTGTACTGGGAATCAACAGCTAAAAATGACTGGTGGTGCTCTGCGATCTCTAAAGTTAATGACAACGCTCTGCCATGAATGAGACTATGCAACCCTTGAGGCACCACTCTGAAAAGAAATCTGGCATCGGTTCACAATTAACGAGATGAATAATTGATTTGTCTCTTGTTCTACATCAAATGAAGGAACAGAGTGCCCTTCACTGCAGACGTTCGCTTGAATACAAAATGTTCTTTGCACAATATTTCATATGGCAGTGTTTCCTGCCGTTAAAAAGCTAAAACAAACCAAAGAATTACATAGTTTAACACCGTAGGAATTTGATTTTTTCTTTTTCATCCCACCAGAACATCTTTCATAACATATTTTAAAAAGAAAATATGCAAAAAACAAGTAAGCTCTTGCATAGCCCTCAGGAAATGTCATCAGGTAAAATGGACACAGCTATTAAAATACCTCAGAGTTTGATCTTTACACTCTCCATTGAGCATAGGTCTACCAGTACTGACTGAGAAGAGCCAATGAAAACGGTCCAAAAGTAAAGAAGCATACACAGGACATGTGAACTAAACTCTGAATTAGCGGAGGATTGCTTTTTGACCTGTTTGACCATCATCACACGAGGTGCACAATGACAACGGAGGACGATGGAGTTGTACACTACCTGAACAGCTGTGCTTGTGTAGATTACTGTGCGCTCAAACTCAAAGGGTTTGTCTAACATTTGCCTTTAGGCATACCATAGACAAAGTCTGAAATATGTTGAATGTTCTTTTAAAAAGATGATTTTGTCATTTATTAGAGGTGGAAGTTGGATTGCATTGGCTATTGTTTATATCTAATGTTTCTATTTAATCACTTAAAGTTGTATTTACGGTCATACTATTGGTGCCGTTATACTGAAGTCTAAATTGAGCTGGTATAAAGTGTTGTTATACAGTTCGAGTAAATTCTTAGTCTCATACATTCAGATCTAAACAATGAGCTAGTCTCGCATTGCCAGACCTTCTTCCACGGCGCTGCGAAGGAGGGTCTGGCTAGTCCACACAGCATTCCTGGTTGGGAGAAAAAAACATGTTCTGGTTTATTGACATTTCTCTAAACCAATCACAATTGTCTTAGGCGCTGCTAAGCGCCAAGCGGAGCAAAGCTGCGTCTGCAAGACAGCCTAAGGAAGGAACTTGTTTTGGTGGAACATGTGCACGTTCAAAGGTTGTTATAGTCGGGCAACAGAAAACTCAGATTGGACAGATAGTCTAGCTA
>NC_045733.1:28696489-28698807 GCF_008692095.1 Etheostoma spectabile | reverse complement strand
TGTCTGGATTTACCCTGCAGAGATCTAAGGAGCAGTTTAACATAGTCAAGGAAGGGGAAGGTAATGGACAACAAAAAAGTCACACCGGGCAGAATTCCGGAAGCACCAGAGCAATCACAGAAGAGGAATGTTGTTATAGACTAACGAACAACAAACTTATGAGCATAGACCAGCACAATGAATTACAATTTTATATAGAGCGCAATATAGACTACTGCAATATCCAAATCGCAGGGGGAGCAATATAAGTAAAGGCAAAATATGTGTTGAACCATTCTGAATGAAGTAGTGGGGTTTTGCAGACGCCCCAGAAAAACATGTTTGGTTCAGATCCTCAGAAACCACACTATAATCATTTTTAAATGTACATATCTTTCATTCAGAATGATACAAAAATGATTATTCCTTCCAGTGTCGCGAATCATGTCCCATTTGCAAGATCAGTCTAAATATACGCCATTAGTTATATTTCTACGATTCTGCCCTACAAAGATCACCCATCCAGAATCCTTGATATCCAAAGTACTAGGGATATCCATGAAGCAATTTCATCTGAAACACGTTTAACAAATAGCTTTGGCGAGAGAACATCTCTGCTGTGATAATGTGAAAAACTAGATTTAAAATTTTTTGAGAATTTTTGAGATTGGTGCAGGAATTTTAAAAATAATTTGGTGTAAACAGGCAAGATAAAGCTTTGGATCGCAGTTGTAGCTTTCCAAGATTACTCCCTGTGGGAGCCGTCAGTGTTTTGTGTCATGTGTTTCTGTACCAGAATAAATCCAGTGAAATGTTTTTGTCCTATTACACACCTGTGACTGAGAGCATCAGGCCACATGCATCTGTCCAGAGAAAGGAGGAACATTGGGGTTGAAGTGCCACCTGGTGGTAAAAATCATAATGTACTGCATTCCCACTGCAGCTGCTCATTTCACTGGTTTGAGAGATCTGCAGCAGTTCCACCAAAAGAAACTGTCAAGTCATGAAGTATTCAACACTTTCATGAGTCTGCAACTGGTCTGCTGCTGATTCCTAGAATTAAGTCTGAACGTGACTGTGCTTTTGGCTATTGTGCTGTAGAGATTTGGAACAAAATTCAACACTTTCAAAACTAAACATTTGTGCAGATCTTCAAATAGCCAAAACTTTATAACACTTTCCATTTTCTGAAAGAAATTTTTACACCAACATAAACATCTATGTTCACGCAAGTCCATATTCGCAAGTTCTTGAAAAATGTAGCTTAAATTGTTTAACAAAAGTAGGATTTTAATCAGGTATACGACCTATACATGAATTCAAAATCAGCAGCGGTCTGTAGAATTAGCTAGGCTTGACCATTAGTGCCGTTCATGGTGACTATTCAGTTTTGTATAGTCACAGTCATTAATAAACAATACACAACCAGCTTAAGACTTAAAATTCTTTACACATTTTAGTGAAATTATCACCTCAAATATATATAGCACCTTTGACCTAGGCGGGCATAGACTTAGTGGTGAAAAAGGCAAGGTAGAGCCAGGTATTCATTTTAATTCAATTTCATTTATATTGTAAAATCATTACAGAAGTCATCTCAGGACACTTAACAGATATTGAGACTAGACCACACTATAAATTTACAAAGACCCAACATTTCAGTTACATTTCCAATCCTACATCACTGGCTATTGATTGAGTTGAAACCAATCAAATTCACTTCAAAGTGCTTTACAAGCAATTGACACATCTCAGGGATCATTCAGATAAGAAAAAGCAATCTGGCGATTCGCCGCACGGTTGCAAGTGGCCTTAAATGACGCATCTGTGTTCTTTAACCCTCCAATGGAGCAAGAGTTTACATTTCACAATTATTGATTTCAGTCAGATTGTTTATAATTCAAAATTTCTGATCGCACTTGAAGGCACAGTGTTTCCAACACAGACTAAGTGGTGGCGGTGCGCCACACAATCAACACAGGCCACCACACATTGCGTTCCATTATTAATTTAACGCCATTTAAAAACACGCTTTTGTTCAGCTGCATTTCCTTTCTCTGTCCTCCTCCCGTCTGACACAAACACATGCACACAAAAGGCACCACTGAGCTGGCCTGGTCCTGGGCAAGCCTGCCTTCTTTGAGAACTCTCTTTTTCCCTTCATTTGTAGAATTTTTATATATTTTTTTACATGACAGGCTAAGTAATAAGGTAAAATGCATTTCTGTATTGAATTTGTGATTTGGCTAAAGCTTTCAATTTCATTCCATCTACCTTTCTGACAACGATTAAGCTTTATGCAAATTAGCTTATGACAATCCCCCCATCCCCCCCCCCCC
>NC_045733.1:28694693-28696479 GCF_008692095.1 Etheostoma spectabile | reverse complement strand
CCCCCCCCCCCCAAATTGCTTTTTAAATCTGTGGGAAACACTCAGCTTCATTTCAAGGACAAAGAAAAGAACGAGGGACTGCTTTGTGCTGGAGCTTGTTGCACAAACTCCTGGTGAATTAAAAGCTTCTGTTTTTTTTTTTTTACCCTCAGTATTTAAAACGTTTGTGGCAGCAATAGAGGCAGTGAGGTTTACTGTACGGAACACTGCCTAAAACAGACCGCAAAGTCTCATCGCAGGTTCCATGACTGGCCAACACAAGGTGACACCGGGTTACATTTCTGCAAAAGACAATCTTGTTTACATGGACTTAGGGTTTTGACTATCATGATACAAATTCTTGTCATATTGCTTAGTCCCAACCTTTGACCAAATGCACACATTACCAAGCCTGAGACTCACTGCTGGCTGACAGAACCTCAGAGAGAACATGCAGATATTTAAGATGAGCTGTGGCCTCTGATGATGCAAAGCAATCACAAAAACTGAAATCCTTCAGGAGGAATCCACAGGCACTGTCAACCCATTCCAGTCACCTCTGCAAACAGCCTCGGTACAAGTCAATCCTGTGATGTATGCAACATCTCTGACTCAAAGGGCTTACTGAACAGCCAGATGCCATGACAACGACTATTAGAAATACATGCGATAGTATTCGTGCATATGTACAGCGTGTGTCTGGAACAGGTTTTTGTGGCGATGACACTAAAGTCTAAATTTGGCGATTGATGTCACAAAACTGGACTTCCCTCTGTGTTGCTCACCAGCAATAAACCCACATTACAGCTGTGATCCAAGGTACACAGTGGACACCAGCGCCCGTGCTGTGAGTGACATGCGGCTGCAACACAACTGATGTTGAACATCACTTCCGACAAGCCATTCTGGTCCATCTGCCTAATGAAAGGAAAAGAAGAGAAAAGACATGTCTTCTGTCAGTGACATATTGACAGGATTTGTCATTTCAATTTCTACTTTTGTCTAAAGAAAAAAGGTTTGAATTGTCTGCATTTTAAGATTAATGTGTTTTTCCACCATTTGTTTGAACTAATAGTATGCATTCAATTATTTAAAAACATGCACGCTGGTGGTCAGGCCCCCAAGTACATTCTGGGGTAACGCAACACCGAGGTATGATTTGGGTCACAATGATAGGCAGTACAAAGCAAGAATAATCTACAAAGAGAATAAGTAATCTCCGAGACAGACAAAGAAACAAACATTGTCTCTGTTGGCAATTTTGACAATATGTGTGGTTTCTGGTGGCGTCCTTGCTTCTCATTTCCCGAAACCACAATCTGATCTTAAATCACAGTAGACCTGCTGAGCTCTACAAACTCTAGGAATCTGTACTGAGTTTAGTGTAGTTTCAGAGAGTGCAGTCAATTACGCATTAAGTCATTAACGCAATTAATTGCATTGATGTCATAGTTAACACAAAATGAAGTCTCATATTTTCATGTATTCTAAATGTTCCTTGATTTCTTTTTGTCCCATTACTTTTTCATTTTAATGCTCTTATCAACATGGAAAAGTGGACTGGCTTGCTAGGACTGTAGTCTCCCAGTCGACTAGTCGATTTATCGGTCGATACGTTCTGGCTCGACCAAAATTCTGATTGGTCGATTTTTTGCCGCGTTATTTCATCAGGTAGAAGCATAGACCATTACGGCCTATGGGTGGAAAGCACTTATTGCTAATGGGGTTTTTTTCAGAGCACCCCTGTTTCACAGGTAACAGTCTTTAGAACACCCCCCTTGTTTTCACTTTTTTTGGATTAGCCCAA
>NC_045733.1:28694245-28694683 GCF_008692095.1 Etheostoma spectabile | reverse complement strand
ACAGATTGAAGATAGAACTAGAAAGCCTTGTTTTAGTGGTTAGTTGTTTAATTGTGTGTGTTTAATTTACAGTCAATCCTCCTCAATCATGTCAAAGACATCGCCAGTGTGGCAGCATTTTACAAAAATAGATTACGGAAAAAAGTTGAATGCAAAGTTCGCAAGTAACAGTTCGTATAACGCAGCTTGAATACAAAAGAAGGCATATCACCTAAAAACGGCAAGCTGACTTTTCTGCGTTAGGTTGCTTTGTCTGTTTTGAGTAGGCTATATGAACATGTCAGAATTGGCATATTTCATAGTCTAATAATTGTTTTATAACTACCGGTGCACCCACCCGCAACCAAATGCAAAAATAAGATCACGGAAGGAATTGTCGACTTTATTGCTCAGGATATGAGACCCACTGCTGTTGTGGAGGGCTGAGGTTTTAAGAAC
>NC_045733.1:28690199-28694235 GCF_008692095.1 Etheostoma spectabile | reverse complement strand
ACAGCGCCAGCACGCCACACCATCATGCATGGTAACCGGAAAACGTGAGTGACCCAAAGAGAAAGTTTTTAGAGTTAATGCACCACAGCGAGGCACTGAGCTTGACCACAGATATGTTTAAATATGCAGTATATTTTAAAGTAGACGTGCCTTTTGTGTTTAAAAGTAAAAGCTTTAAATGAATAGTCTATTTGTGTATGAGCCGCGAAGCCGAGCTTCATGTTCAGCCGCTCCGTGCGAGGACATGCACAGAGCGCTGATGCAGCGCTGTCAGAGCCCACAGACAAGTGTCATTTCAGTGCAAAATGATTAGGTCAAAAACGATTTAATATACTGCAAATGGCCTACAAGGACAAGTACTGCGGGACAGTACAGTTAATTACTCCAACGTTTTTTTTCCCCCCCGCCCCTCCGGACTTTAGTCGACCAAGATTTTCTTTGGTTGATTACAGCCCTACTGTCCACCGTCAAATAGATCATTAACCCATCTAAGATTGGTTGTGGGTTTTTTTCAGCCTAATGACAAGGCCTTAACGTTTTTTGGTGTATGCGGTCTGGGTGATTGGGTAACAACTGATGAAGGAACCATTAAAACGTTACACAGTTGTTACAAAATGAATAGATCTAAAAAGTTTGGCTCACTTGTGTGAAACTTTGAAAGCTGCATCCATTTCCTTTTGTCAGAAATCCATAGGAAACTCTTTAGAATTCAGGCAGTGACTCAAGTAGCTCAAAGAGTGAAGCTTTGAGCCGTGACTTTAAGGTAATGCACACAAGTGGACACATTGAAAAAAAGATTGCACTTCATAAAACGCAAACGTTGACTGAATTAAGGTGCGTGCCCTCACCAGCTCTCAGGTTGGAGTTGTTCCACCGATTATGAAGGGGAAAGCTTTGCTGGCAGGATCCATTTTGGGCATCAACTTCACAATAGCTCAAACATCCTGCCTAACCACGTCCTTCAACTCTCCCATCTTCAGTCTAGGAAAGGAGGAGAGCAGAACAAAAACAATTGTAGGAAAGGAAATGAGAGAATCATTAAGCAGTACCCCACCGTTTCTCTGGTTAGGTGTGGGTGTGACTCAGATGGCCCCTGTGCACAGTGTGTGTCACCACAGGTTGTCAGGACAGGTCCGCTGTGCCACTGCAATCAGCAAACTGACTAATGGTGCAACTCATCACTGTCACAGCCCATTTCTCTAAAACACTATATGCTATAGCAGGACTATTTGGATTGTCAGGGCATTTCAAGTTGTGTTTCCCTGAATCTGTTACCACCTTCCCATTTGTTTCCACATTTGCAGAACTGAAAAACAAAACGTAACCATTGTTCTCTGCAAATGACCGATGCACATTTGTGGTGATGTGAAGACACATCTGAAACAGTCAGAAAACACCAGGGAGACAAGTCATTTATATGCTGATGATATACTAGTATTTATTTACTGGTTTAGTACACACATTAAAAACAAATTAAATTTGGGTTACCCTCACAGTCGCGCTTTGTATGAGTTGGAAAGCTATGTGACTGAATGCTAAATGCAAGTTGTTACAGCTTCAAGTCAGCTTTACGCAGCACTGCCAATTCTGTCCTAGTAATCAGAGCTTTGTGAAAAGTACTAAACCCTAGAAGAAGGACATTTGTGGGGCAGGGAACTGAATTTCACTCAGTTCCCTTGGTTGAAGCCTGGTTAATTCCCTGTCTTCCCAAACAAAGTTTTCCTGGTAAACGCTATGAATAAATGGAGCAATCTCTGGGGTTTTCCCTGCATAGATGATTTTTGGCAATGCCCCCAGAGTTTGTAGCCAGCCCCACATGGAGATCCATGCCCAAATAAGAAAAGAAAGTGTATAATATCAACTTACCAAACTGTTGAAAAGAATAAACTTAAATAGGAGCGCTTATCTCAGTTTTACCGTCCAGAAATAAAAATAAATTCATGTAAAAATTAAAATTAAAACAAAGTGATCAAAGATGAAAGACGTAAGGTAGACTGTAACACATACAGAAACCAACCTGGAACAATGAAGGAGCTGCCCTCTAGGACTGTAAGCCCAAAGTCCTGCTTGAGGGAGGAAGAAAGAAGCTTGAGAAACTCCACAGCACAGCATCCTTCCACTTCCAGATGGTAGACTGAAACAAACATGGGGACAGGAAGCATTCAAACTAAATCTGGAAGATACACCTTACGTTTGAACAATGTTCAGGGATGGATGTTCAGTTGTCCAATTGAATCCCTCAAACACACTCAAGTCTTCAGAAACAGTGGAACATTATTCTTATAAGAATATTAATTTAGCACAACACACTTTTAAAAAGAAGGAAGGGTTGAGTCAGATGGCCCCTGTGCACACAGTGTGTCCTCAGGTTGGGTCGGATTGGGGTATTGATGCCACTGCAACAAATACCCCAACTGATTAGTGCAACTCATCACTCTCACACCCCTCACCAGTCCGACTTTTAACATGCAACGCCGACGTTCCGGCTGTGTCGGAGACACCGTCGTACCTGCGAGGGTTTGTGTTTACCTTCTGTTTTCATTTCTGAACAACAGGTAGCACCGTCCAGTCTCATCTCGAAGCGATGTGAAGACTTCATTAGAGTTAGCTTAGCAGCAATGCCTGCGTACAACGACAAACCATGCAAACCAATGAGGTTAGCCGTAGCCATGTGTACAAAACGTGGTCCATCCCGTTGTGTAAAACTAAAAAAAAGGGTAAGCCGGCCTATGTGACATTTAAACAAACTGAATGGCTGGCTAACAATAACTATTTTCTTTAACGCTGAAAACAAACAGCAACGCTGGTTCAAACAAAAGGCCTAGCTAGCCAAGTTAGCGTAGCTAGCTTAACTTTTAGCTATGGCAACGTTAGCATGTAACATTCACTTCAACTTCTTAAAAACGTCACACTGTAGCTATCCCTAAAACAAAACGGTAAACCATAAGCACCTAGCTAATACAAACGATGATGTATGAAAGTTAATTTCTCACCAAACATTCTTGCTTGGGTTTCCCTACTCGTCTGGTCGTAGTCACAGCTAATGACCAAACCCACCAATTTCTTCTTCTTTACATATCCATGGCGGGCCAAAAAAACAACTTTTAAAGGGGTATGACGCCACCTACCGTATCGGAGTATGCAAATAAAATACCCAGTTACAATCTTTTTTTTCTTTTTTCTTTTTTTTGGTTACAGACATGGGTTACAAATTCACATTTTAATAGATTAAAAAACAAAACAAAAAAAAACTACTCATTAATCAAGTAATTATTTATTAATTTTGTTGTTGATGTAAAAATTTAAATAATGACCTTTTCATCTCAGCTTGAAATCCTCCCATTTCCACAGTATCAATGTTAAGGTAAAATGATTTAGTTGCTGTCAACTCGTCAAAATGTATTGTGTGCATTACAAGTTTATAGTCAACATCACATTGTTTCAGATGATCTGTGATGTTACTATGGGGTGCCGTTTGTATTGCGGCTCACGCTGAAAACAGCAGCATTATTTTATCACATTTAGCTTCAAACAATGTTTAAAAAACTGCTATGATTTTTTGAGGGAATCTTTTTGCACATTTACAACAATATTTGTCAACTTAGATATTTTAAATAGTCAAATCTAAATGTTAAATTGAAATCTAAATCAAAATGTTGAATCAAAATATTAAATCTAAATCTAAATGTTGAATCTAAATCCAATTGCTTAAATTAAAATATAAATATAAATTTAAATGTTAAATCTAAACATAGCGGGCCAGACGCAAGCTTTTATTTTGAAATGTCGAAGCTAGCGGACAGCACGCAGCCGGGAGGTGAGTGAGGTGAGGGCATGACTCAAATATCCTTTCAAAATATACAATGACTGAGGTAGCCTAGCGACGAGTCCTTAGCAACATGCTCACGTGTTGAATTTGTATTACCCAGTGTGCTTTGTTGAATGGTCTCAATGTTGTTTTGTTTTATTTCATGTGTATACTAGTTTACTAGAGGAGTAACTTAGTATTTGAAGTAATGCAGTAATCCAGGAAGTG
>NC_045733.1:28662084-28690189 GCF_008692095.1 Etheostoma spectabile | reverse complement strand
TTCCATGCTTACTGTGTTTCCACAACAACGTTACAGAGCAAAACTACTGCGCAGTAACGCTCAGCTATCACCGGAAAAGTGCTTCTAACCCTTGTGTTGTCTTCCCATCATCCATGAAAAAAAAGCCTTTTTGGTCACTTTTTTTCAACATTATTATTTTTTTTGTCATTTTTAACACTCTTTAATGTTGTGGATGCTTTTTTATGTATTTTTTAATGTTGACATTATTTCAACGGCCCATTGTTTGTGACAAAAAAAAATTAAACTAACTGAAAACGGGTCAATTTGACTCAAGGACAACATGAGGGTTAATATCCTTCCCTGGTCTCCGTACAGAACGACGGGATCTGTTGGTCCATTTCTTAAACTGTCTATGTCCATAACGTGAGGTATAAGGTAATGGAGCCTTTTATACAGTGTTGTGTTTCTTTAGAAATGAACAGTGGACAATGTTGACTTTTAAAAAGTTAAAATGTCTGAAGGAGCCAGGTTAGAAAATTATGCATACATCTGTCCCCATTTTTCCCCCACCTTCTGACTGTAAAGAGTTGATCAGGTCAAGTCTGGCATTTAACATATGGAAAGGGGCTTCCTGCTATGCAACAAAAGGTGTCTTCTGTCTCTTGTCCCCTGGGGTCTTAGTCTAGGCTGAGACAATACAATGTTGATTGGACTATGTTGATGTCAGAGTTTCACATTTACACGACAGACCCCTCTGTTCTGTAAACAAAACAACCCCCAAAAGTGCAGTGTTTGAAGGCAGGTCAGCTCTCATTGCACAGCAAAGATGTACGGCCTGCTGTCATGACAACAACAGACCAATGAGAAAGGATTTGAATGCTCCAGGGTAGAAAGGAACAGCCCCTCCGGTGCAGCGCATAAATGAGTGTGAGCTAAGAAGTTTCAGGACTGCTTTCACGTGACTCCGTCAGGAGAAGCGTGGATCAGTCCGCTGTCAGCTGCAGTGTTATTTTGCTTGTTTTTATCATGTTTGTCTTTGTCTAATCATCTTCATCACTGCTGTTGCATTAAACCTTTTCTCAATTCGACCCTCAGCCTCCTTTTCCTCAGAGATCCGAACGAACGCAATGTTAGTATGAATTTCTAACAACTAAAGTTTTTAAACGCTTCAGATGTAAAGTTATTCGCTGTCAAAGTGGCGCCAAAATGAATGGCAGTCAATGGGATGCTAACGGCGGGTGAGTGTTTGGTAGCAATAAAATGGCGCCATAGGAGCTACGCTAAGCCGACGCTGGCTTACCCCCTTGACGTGTCCCAACTATCTACACCTGGCTTGACATAGTTTCACCTTCTCATCCTGGCTTGTCAAACTGCTGCGCTGCTTTTTTTTCAGTTATCCTGGATTTCTTTATTCTACTTTTGTGCAACAGCCCACAGGAACAGTCTTCACCATGGTGATGACTAATGGGGAACAATAGACAATGTCTGTAATCATCTGCAGAAGCAGACATCAGCCTTTCCTTTATTGCTAAAGGATGAAGGGGTCTGATGAGGAAGGCATTTGTCCAAGAGCATTTACTTGAACAAGTGCAAAGACGAGCGAGCCAAAGGTTTCATTGAAATGCAAATGCCATTTTATATTAAAAGATAGCAAAGGGATCATTCACTATATCACACAACACAGCTTGTTAGTACTGCCATGGAAATACATATACAGTCTTTTCATATTTACACATCAAGTGACAACCAAACAGAAATCATAAATACCTCTTTTTGTTAACTTTACAACAGCTATAAGCGACCAGTATTTCATGAGATAAAAAGAGCACTATTAAATAACTGGCATCTTCCCTATCATTTACAAGGCTTGGAAAACACAGTGGTTAAAATAATCCAGCGAAAATAAAATAAAATAAAAATAATGTTCTTCTCCAGTGAGTAAAATTAATACAAGTCTAAAAACGGTCATGAAATCCCTTTGTACAAAAGACTATACAACTTAAATCGACAATATCTTGAACAGAACAGAAGTGTTCGCTTATATCCGCATGGTACAATCTGTACAGCATTCCTGCAGCAGAGTTGGAGGGACTGTGAGCCGGGATGATCGGTTACTGGGTCGCTGTGATGCTCTGTAGGCCTACTGTCAACCAACCGTCAGAGACCGTAGTTATGTAGCTGCCATAACCCTCTTTCATTGGCCTCAGTGCTTCGTCTAGCAGCAAATCAGCACGTTGCTGAGCTTGTAGCAGATACTTCAATATACATGGTTCTATAAAGTCTAACCGGTATATTTGTCAATATAGCAATATAGTATTTCCTCGTACCATATTTCAAAAAACAGACAGAACGGTACTCTAAAGTTAAAGCAATGCATAATATCTTAACTTGTATTAAATTCATTTTTCAGTAAATTGTCAGTGATACATTTCTAAACTTTAACCCTCACTGTCTGATGGGGGTCAGACATGCACAGTGTTCCTAAGTTACCCATGTGTTGTACTGTACTGTACTGTGGCAGATACTGCAAGTCCACATTTGCGTTAACAGATTTAGAGTTGACGGATCAAAAACCCAAATAACACAAAAGTTCTCATTTACCTCCGGTGGTGTTGGGCCATGCAGATACTTTTGCTTGTATGTCTCGTGTTTTTGATATTTACCTCTGAAACTGTCCCCTACCCCAATACAACATAGAGCCAAAGTGACATTTGGGATTATGTTTCAGAAATAAGAAAATGTAATTCCCAAAATTACATTGACATATGTAGTGATACAAATATTTTAAAAGCTAACCCTACAACATAACCTCGCTTTCCTCTTCTCAACATTACCTTGTTTTAGTCAATTGGTTTAAACAGATTTTTTTTCTCCTTTTTTTTATTTAAACATGATGTACAGTATCATTGTTTATCTTATATTTATGTTTCTTTGCAGAATTAGAAAACAAAAACCTAATTCCACACAAGCATAAGACTGTTTTGGGTCAAAGTGGGAAGTATAACGATGGACAGCGAGGGCGTATTTATTTTTTAACCAGGTGAGATTACAGCTACAAAAGGTGGAGCTACTTGCACTGCCGTGTAGAAAGAAATCAAAAGACCTTCAAATTCTAATAGTAAGTGCTGTCGTAGATGATCATTTATCTGGATAGTAAACCCCAGGAACAGGTTTTACTCTTTTTTTTTTTTTGGAAGATCAATGAAAGAAACACTCCATGAGAGATTGCATTGAGAGGGTAGTTACAAAAATAACAACAAAAAAACTCCAGTGTTTTGGGGCAGAAGAAATCCCAGAGACATATGTCTAACACCTGGGTAAATAAAACCACAAATATCTGCATGGCCAAGTAGTCCTAGTGGTACATGTCTGAGAAAATGTTTTTTTTTCTGTGATGTGGGTGACCAAACCCGAATAAGAAGAATGTCACAAACATTTTAAAAACCTCGGAGTGAGGGAAAAATATAATTATACAGCTGCAGGAGGAAAAAGAACAACATGTTTGGCACTTAGGCTGTTACTTCATCGTGGGAGGCTCTGCTATGCCAGAGGGTCAGCAATGGTTGAATTACAACTTAATAAAGGCTCCTTTCAGTATATTTTTGAAAAGCATGGATGGATTTCTGCAACCAACTGAGAGTACCAGCTACAGTAAGTCCTTGCATGACCGGTTGGAGGCTGTAAAATATAGAAGAAGTTGGTGGTCTCCCACCGGCGAGGGCAAACAAAAGAAACATCCCATAATTAAGATACAATTCTATTGAAGTGTAAATGCTGAAAGAAGCATGGAGACTCTGGGAATCCCCACCCTTTGGCACTGTCATAAATACAACTCTTGAATACCCGGGTCCTGCGGCACTAAGTCTCTAACACAACACTCTCGCCATTTTCTGAAAGTCAGCAAACCCACTCCACAAGTACAAAAACGTTCATAAATAGTTCATAAAGACATGAGTGGCATTAGAGGGAGCATCGTGGTTACATTTAAAAAAAAAAAAAAAAAAAAAAAAACAACAAATAAAGGCGAAGTTGTACACAGAGAAGCGTTCCTCGCATCGAGAGTCTGCATCCTTTTAAAGGCTCCAAATAACGCTTGTGTCCTCTCTGTTCACTTCCTCCCCAGAGTCCTTTGCTTTCTTATTCCAGCATGCTCATTAGTTTATCATTTTGCCTAAAGGCAGTAGCACTGAGGGAACTGTTGGAGGACTGTACTGCAGGTGTGTGTATGTGTTTGTGTGTGTGTGTGTGTGTGTGTGTGTGTGTGTGTGTGTGTGTGTGTGTGATTTTAACAAGTAGGACGGAGCCCCAGTTTCAGAGACAGGAGTTGTGTTCATGGGAGCTTAGTTCTGTCTAACCAGGTTCATTTGTACCCTTACTTTTGGTATGCAACTGTTACCGCTTGTACCTATTTATCGTTGTGTGTTTGTACCAGCTTTAAATACAGGTGTGTGTATGTGTGTGTTAGGTAACGGAGTTTGAGATAAAGCACCAAGGGCACGGGGACTCCCTCACACTTCGCTCTCGGTGGAGGGCTTGCGCGTGGAGGCCCAGCCGGTGTCGGGGAGGCTGTGATGGGCGTGGCGCTGTGGGGTGATGGCTGAAGGGGTCAGAGTGGTTATGGAGGAGCATTCGGAAGCTTCCTCCTGGAGGAGCTGCTCCGTTTCGCCATCATCTAGCGAAGCACTGCTGGCCTGCAAGGACACGGTGTCTGTACGCATGCAGGTGTGCAAGCCGCCTCGGGACGGCTTGATTTGTTTTAGGTCATCCCAGTAAAGCTCCTCATTGGACAGGAGACACACACCCTCAACAATGCGGATCTTCTCCTTGGTGTAGCCTCCGTCCACTCCCCCCTGGACAACAAGAAAGGAGTAGTTAGTCAGAGAGATGGCCTTTATAGGAGCAGTTTAAAGGGAAATGCCACCTTCAGGTACTCTTCAGTTTGTTAAACTAAACACATTCTATGAGTCATTCTGTGATAAATTTATTTTTGTTTTCAGTGTTCTCACTTGCAAAGAGCCACCAAGAAGTAATAGAGGGCCTGGCCATCCTTTATTTCTTTGTTACATGCACTTTTCCTTCCTTTCTTCTTTCCTTCCTTTCTTTCCCCTACAACTGTGCAATTTCAATGTGACATTACAGTAAGTAAACGTGGGATATGCAGGAATGGAGAACTTCTACTGACATGCACCGGCCGGTGCGCTTGCCTTTGATTCCCCATATCAACTGCCCAGTGCTCGTGATAACTTTCACATCCCCTAACCTTTCCTTCCTTCCTTAACCCCAACCCCACCTCTTAAAAGAATATGTAAAAGGTTATTGACGTTAAAATCTTCCACACAAACATCACCAAAGTTAAACCTGTACAAGATGGATTCCTCCTCAAAGGTCCAATGTGTGGGAATTTCTCCCATCTAGTGTTGAGATCATATATTGCAATCAACTCTCTCGCGCTACGCAGTTCAAAGTATTTATTACAACTACGGTAGCCTTCACGCTTCAAAAAGCCACATTGTCACCCAGGTCTTCATCCAGCTTAACCTCCGGTGACCAGGTCCATTCTTTAATTTTTATTAGTTGCAAAATTGTATCTAAACTTGCCAGGGCCGGGAAGCGACGGTATCCATTAGCAGCACCTGTGAGGTTATCATGTGAGGGCCAAAACGCAAAAGACAGCGCAGTAAATCCTGTGATCCCTTACTGGCTAACGTATTTTAAGATGGCGCATGACTATGGAGCATGTTCATTCAAAAGCAAATGAGATTTTGATAATGAACAACTAAAAAGGTTACACACTGGACCTTTAAGGATTAATCAGCAGAGACACTCCAGAACAAGATGTCACATTCAAACACAGCCCATGCTCGGCATGTTGGCTCCTTTTAGTAATGCTGTGCTTTCTTCTGGAGTTAGTTTTCCATTTTCAGATTGAGTGCTACAAGTATATACAAACATAATAACCATGAACACAAACACCAGGCTGTCTGCCTGTGTAATCTGGAGGGAAAGCTACTGCATTGCTTTTTGGCAGTCTGTTGTAGCAGGAAAAATTGTTTACAGTGTCTCTTCATCTCCAGCACGAACGAAATACACTCAGTAGGGGTGGCACACCTGTTAAAACCGGAGGCACAATGACCCAAAGCCGGGAGCTCACCTTAAAACGGCTGCTTTTACAAACAGCCCACGAAACTGAGAATTGGAAATTGATTTGGCTTCTTAGACATAGATAACAATTGGAGAATTAAACAAAAAGGGGACATCCTTTAATTATTTCCTCTCTTTTGACAAATTGCAACATCTTACCTGCAGTGGGAACTAACAGGGGGTATGGGAAATGTAGTGTTGGGTTTAAGAAACTATCAATTCAGAAGAGGCAATTATCTTCCCTTGAGTTTCTGCACGTGAAAGTCACCAAACGCCACAATCTTCTGAAGATAGCCATGCCAAGAAATACAGAGAGTTGTGTGGAGCTGGTAGTCTTAATTAGCTTGGTAGCAACTCATTTGGTAATGGCTTGAATGTAACGGATGTTCATTACTATCAAAACGATAAGCACAAAAGCTTTAACAAATCTATCCATACACCTCGATTTGCCGCTTGTCGAAATGTAAGTTTCACAACAAAATCCTTATTAAGTGGTATAAACACTGACATGCTACTAATAACAGAGCTCTGAAACAGCACAGAATTGAGAAATGGTTAACTTTGGACAGCAGGTTGCATGCAGTTAAGGAAAACAAAGTGAAGGAAAACAAAGAAGCAGCAGAGAACAATTCCTTCATGCGGCGTAACTACCTCTCCGCGGGACAAATGGGTCAAAAGATAAAGGGAGAGAGGGAGTTGTAGGGATGAGAGAGCTGCAGTGAGGAGAGAGAGGAGGAAGAAAAGATGAGCTTGTGTCATGTTACAATATTTCTACACAATCAGACAAACAGTAGGTATTTGTCTCTGTGGTTACCCACCAAACACCTCCATATTCTGGGGTCATTCTATGGAATTGTCATGGATTCACCTTAAATCCATTCATATATTAAACAAAAAAAAAATGTCCGCCGTTTTCACTTTAGTGTCCAGAGTGTCCGTTACCTCTTTCTTATATCGAAGCTGGTTGTATATTGGAGGCTTTTGCGATGCCTCAATCTTGACCTCTTGTGTGGACGTCCGATACGAGGGATTACTGTAGGTCAGGTTGCTCACTCCGGGGTCAGCAAACTTTGACTTTTTATGTCTGTCATTCAAAAACAGGAAGAAAACAGCACATCACTTAGTACATTAATCTATCCGCAAATGTAAATTATTATTATACCCTGTGTTTAAGACCAGGGAGCAAGAAAATGAAGAAGTGTCAAGCAGGGGACTGACCTGTAAATGATCAGAGCAGCAATGAGGATCAGAATGGCCAGGATGGTCAGAACTCCACCAATCACATAGCTGATATGAAGTCCTTCTCCTGCAACAGATGGCACCGATGTTCAAGAGTGGTGTGTTTAAAGAGCAAGTCCAGGGGCTTTGCTTAAAAGAACATTACAGACTATTTTGAAAAAATGCAGTTGTTTGCTGTCGCTTACGCAATTTCAGTTTCATCTCAATACAGAGATAGGTTTGAAAGTGTTAAGCCTAGCTTATGTCATGTTTATTCAGAAGGTAGTCTGTACCAACGACATTTCGTTTCCGGGACTGTTCAGGTGCCGCCGGAAATGCCACCTTGATGGCCCCATTTTTGGCTGGATGCCTGTTACCTTCCGCTTTCTTTGTGTTGGCATTTTAAACTTCCGGTGGATTTCTGAGGACTATGGTTACCTGCTCCTCAGATGTCTGCAGGGTAAATCCAGACAGCTAGCTAGACTATCTGTCCAATCTGAGTTTCCTGTTGCATAAATAAACAACTTTTGAATGTACACGTTCTACCGAAACAAGTTTTATATTTATATTTTACAGAGGCACCGCCATTGTGTCCCACGCCGCCCAAGACAATTGTAATTGGTTAAGAGAAATGCCAATAAACCAGAGTTTTTCTCCCATCCCGGAATGCTGTGTGGACTAGCCAGACCTTCCTCCGCGGCACTGTGGAGGAAGGTCTGGCAATGCGAGACTGTTCGGAAGTTAGCGCTGGGAACGGTTTGTGTATTTACAATCTGTCACGTCGTCAGAAACTCAAAATGATGGCTGCACGTGTCGTTGTGCTTCTCCTACTACCTCAACACTGAATGAACAATGTCCTGAGTGACAGGTGTGTGGCTGCAGCAGTGGTAGCAGCAGTTTCCCCCCTGCTTCCAGTCTTTGGGCTAAGCTAGGGTACACACATCCTGGACCTATCTTTGTACTTGACACACATGGATAGAGTGAATACATTGCTTTTTTACTGTGGGTAAGATGGTGTATGTCAAGTTTCTCAAATGTCAGACTGTTCCTTTAAAACGGCATGCAGTGTGCATACCAATAAGGAGAGAATCTTTTCATGTACTGACCGTGAGGAGCCGTCACCACGTTGCTTAAGCAGCCTTCTACGTTTAGGTTCTTGTCAGTGCAGCTGTAAAAGATAATACAGAAACCCAGCTTGAGAAGAGAATGTTACTTAATATTAGCTTTAATGGGCTTATGAAGTTATACCATTATAAGTTTTTCATGAAGATAACTCTCAGTAGAGCCTTTGTAGGGAAAAAAAAACCTGTGAGCTTCTGTAGTATTACTGCTGGTTGAAAAATCTCATGGTTTATTCTGTTGTAGATTAACACTTACATAATGCTCTATGGATGAGAACATTGTCAGACTTCTTTAAAAGGCTTGAGAGCACTCAATTATAATTTCTCAGCGAGGAAATGCAACTTCACTTCTCCAATTATTGCAATTACTTATAACGTAGTTCTTCAAATTAGATGAACAAAGTTGAAAAGAAGTACACAAAACAGAAAATCCAGCAGCATCTTGTGCATGTTGGTATTTTCAATAGTTTAAAAATGAGAGTCAAGCGTGGAATTTGGAAGCAATGATGCCAACATACTTGGCAGAAGGACAAGTCTACCACTGTGTTTCTCAGTGGGATGATGTGAAAGTACTCCGAGATACATCGAACAGGGTCAAGTTATTCATTACATTTGGTCTTATTACATTTTGGAGAAGTTACAGTAAGTAATCACTTCAAAAAGGAGCTTTACTATAGAAAAAGAAAACAACTATTGAAATGGACAAACAGACGTACTTGACCGGTGATGGTCCTCCATGTGGAGTGTCTGTTGGAGCTTTGGGGATCTTGTTGGGGACCGGAGTGCTGCTGGTTCCCCTGGCAGGAGACGTGGGGACGTAGCCTGAAACTGATAAACACATGCACATTACAACCTGAGCGTGCTGGAACGTGCTGATTTCATATTAGTTTTTTTTTGTTGATATTTTAAATGTTCTCGTGCACCCTTATTTCTTTGTCTATATATAGTGTTAGATATAGTTTAACCTGGGATAACTATGGTGAGGATAATCCTACTTTACTTCAATAACAATTTTGTATATATTTGTCTCTGTTTCGGTATTTATTATTATTGTTTAATATGTTTGTTTGTATGTATGTATAGTAGGGGAACTACATGGGATTTGCCTTGGTTATCGGGTGCCAATAACCAAGGCAAATCCCATGTAGTTCCCCTACTGTGGCAATAAACTGCTTTCTGATTCTGATTTTGAAACGTTTGTTATCGGCCAAGTATACAGGATTTGGGCAATATAATATGCAAACACGTCGGCACATAGAAAAGTCACAGTGCACAATGAAAGTGGTCACTCACTGGTGGAGCAGGGTCGCCCATCTGGTTCATCAGGGCAGGCACACACAAAACTGTTGGTCTTGGCAAAGCAGAGGTGAGTGCAGCCGCCATTGTTCACCCCACAGAGATTGGTCCCTAAAAGAAAGGAGATGGAACATTCACAACTGGCACCAAACAGACCAAGTGGTTCAAAGTCATCCTTTAAGTTTGGTATATTTTATCAGATGAGAACAATGACATTTGGATTTAGCTTGCATGAAGTAACAGCACTATGACAATGAAGGTCCGAGCACTCTTAAAGAGAACTGTGAAGCGGTCCGTTACAAACTGAATTGCAATTCAAACTAATTGCAAGAGCCTACCTACTTTTGTCATTTCTCAAATTACATAAAAGGAGGTCAAACAAATATATCATGTTCAGATAATTAACATTAAAGTAGTCTGGCTTACCGGTTGTACAGTGCGGGTAAAAAACCGTAGGCATTCTCCTCCACTAATGCTATCTCCGCTATCTACCGTACTCTGTAAGTGAACTGTTGCTGCATCCGCGACTTAGTGCCGCACAAGCTGATTGTGATTGGTTAAAAGAAATACAAAGGGCCCAGAGTATTTTTTCCCCCCTATACAAGAATGTTAACTCATGCAGCCAGACCATACTCCAGTGCTACCACAGCGCTGCGGAGATACTGGAGGTTTGGCAACGCAAGACTAACAGAGTGACTTTTAGATTACTCCTGACCATTCTGCAGCACAAACCTTCATCATGCCAGACGAAAGGTTATTAAACGAGCTTCTGTCTAGAGCCCAACCGATTTATTGGCAGGCCGATATTAGGCAATTATCAGTATTGGCATTTATAATGGCTGATAAATGATTGTTTTTCTTCTCTTTTATATATATATATATATATATATATATATATATATATATATATATATATATATATATATTTTCATTTATCAAAATCATTTATAATGACAAATGAATATTTAAAAAATAAAATAAATGGACAAAACACCCTTCAACCATGTTATGAGAGTTGGCGTTGCATAGTTTGGCCACCAGAGTGCACTCTACAACGTTCCCGTTGTCCTTGTTTTTTTTTTGTTATTGTGTTTTTGTTCAAAAGGACTTTAAGTTTCATATCTGAAGTTTGTATTTTTATACATTTTATTTATCAGTATTTTGATGTACTTTGATGTTCCTCTGTTCTGTTGTGACAATAATATATAAGCAAATATTTGTATCTATATCGGCCTTAAAAAGGCGACACGCTCTGTACCTGCGTTCACTGCCTGCTATATTGCAAGCTTGCACATCCAAATCAGCCTCTGCTGCTGCAGCTCTTTTCCATAGTAACCCCTTTGTGCATCGTCGTCCTCACAGATAAACATAGTGAGGTCTTTGTTGTCTCCCATGTCATCTGGAGGTGTCAGAAGAAAAGCCTCCCTACCTGTCTGTCTGTGAGGCGATACCACTATAATGTCCATGAGGCCCTCCACGTTAGCCAGCACGGTTTCCTTGTTACGGCCGGTGTGTTTGTCCACCCGCTGGATGGACTTAGTCTGCCAGTCCGTCCAGTAGATCCAGCGGTCTTGCTGCGAGAGTCGGGAGAAAGGAGTTAGAGGGGAGGACACCGGCTTCAACTGGGGAAACGAGGGAGAAGAAGAGAGGAGAGGAAAAACACAGACAAGGAGAAGGGGGATGGGAGGAAGAAAGGGAAGGGGAGGAAGAAAAATGAGGGTCAGAGTGGAAGAGAAGTGGAAGAAATGGTTAAGTTGAATGAGTTCAGCATGAGTTTGGGGACGGAGAGACGACCAGTGAGAGTCACATGGTGAGCCGATGAGTGAAAGAGAGCAGGTGAGTGGAGGTGGCAGCCAGGAGGAAGGGTCAGCCCAGTGATTGACAGCAGGGTGAGGAGAGGTAAGGGGGTACCTGTGTGAGGGCAAATGGGTGTGACACCGGGCTGACGAGGACCTGGCGCAGTTTCCCGTTCAGGTCTGAACTCTCTATCCTGTCCAAGTGCGCGTCTACCCAGAAAATCCTGCAGAAAACATCAGATTCATAAATACATTCCTGTCCATACATACATTGTGCATACCTTCTGACTGTACCGTAAAAACAAGAGTTTAAACACCCTGTGAGGCGGTTAAGGCTAAATACACACACATTGTTCCCACTAGTGGGACAAGGTTTTACGTACATGATCAGAGTTGGCTCAACATTCAGAAGTCTAAGCTCAACTCCTTTGTATCCACAAACTTCCCTTTCCTGAGCCATATTAGCCAGCTCTAAATGGGGATCCCTAGGCGTTCCCAGGCCAGTGGTGGAGATAAAATCTCTCCATCTAGTCCTGGGTCTTCCCTGAGGCCTCCTCCTAGAACACCTCCCTAGGGAGGCCACAGGGGGCATCCTTACTGGATGACCAAAGCACCTCCACTGGCTCCTTTTGACGCAAAGGAGCACCGGCTTTATTCTGAGTTCCTCTCGGATGATTGAGCTTCTCACCCTATCTCTAAGGGAGACGCCAGCCACCCATCTGAGTATTCCCCTTTTGGCCACTTGTACCTGGGATCTCATTTTTTGAAGGAGTTCAAGTGGCATACTATCTAATCAATTTAATTTACAAGGCTCTTGTGTGGAAAAAAGTTAGCTCCTTCGATAGACACGTTTCTCTCTCACTGACCTTCGTGTGTCGTAGTCTAGTGTGAGACCGTTGGGCCAGCCCAGGTCGGTGTTGATCAAAACCTTTCGGTCCGAGCCGTCCAAGTGAGATCGCTCAATCTTCGCAATGTGACCCCAGTCAGTCCAGAACAGGAACCTGCAGAGACGAGGTGAACTGTTGAGGAGACTTTCTACTGTGCAAAGTCGAATTAATTCCAAACTAAAACAAATAACTCTTTACGTTTGATTTCTTTCTATTAACATTACTATTTTCTTCTGCTAACATCAGCACAGTTTATTATCTGGCTAAGACAAGGCTGCAAAGAATTCAGTTTCTGTTCTAGCTTTTAAATCAAAACCTAGATTTTGATTTGAGGGTGGAGCCCGGCCCCCTCTCTTACCCTTTGCTTGGGAACACTGCGATGGCTCGGGGTTCGTCCAAACTGTTGTTGACCAGGACTTTGCGGCTCGTTCCGTCCAGGCGGGCCACCTCGATAGTGTTGCGCCCGGTGTCGGTCCAGTACATGTTCCTGGCCACCCAGTCTACAGCCAGTCCGTCTGTGGTCTTCAGGCCCTGGCTGATTACCGTCTCCATGCCAGTGCCGTCTAGGTTTGCACGCCTACAGGACAAAGTAAAGGATGGACACCATATGACATGGGGCTACTACTATAATAATCCTGATAATATCAGTAAATACACCTGCCATGGTTTTTATGTCTTTCTGTCAGCATTGGTTTTGTTATTGTGAGTTTAAGATACATTTGGAAGGATAAAGGCATTCCTCAAAGGAGTTTTAATATAGAAGTGTGTTTTAAATGTCATTGTCATCCTTTTTCCTTCCTACAAAATTGACACTTTCATTTACGAACAGCAATATAACACAAAGCAAAGATTATTTTTTGGGGCTTTTCCCTTTAATGGATGGTGACAGAGGATAGGCAGGGGGAGAGAAAAAGAGGGGATGGCAAGCAGCAAAGGGCCGCAGGTTGGATTTGAACCCGGGCCGCTGCCAAGGACTCAGCCTACATGGACTGCATGCTCCTACTGGGTGAGCCAGGGGCCGCCCCGCAAAGGCAAACTTTATCCAAGATCTGCATTTGTTTTAATTATCTTTTTGAACCTCTGACAATGGCTGACCTTGATTCTTTCAGATATTCATAAAATCATAATTTATGTAATAAAAAGCTTAAAATATAAATGGCAAGAGTGAAAAGGCATTGTGTGCGTTCACACCTTATAACATCCAGGGTGACATCGGTGTAGTAGAGTTTTCCGTCCACGCTGTCGTAGTCCAGTGAGATGACGTTGTGCAGCTCGGGCACCGGTACGTGCACATCGGTGTGGTCGTTGGTGTCGAGGGAGATTCTCCGCACACTGACGCGGTTGGAGAAGAGCAGGAACGACTCTGGGGAGTCGTCACATGACCTGCCGTCTCCCTTGAGCAGGATGCCGGTGGGACAGGCGCAGGATGTATCATTGGGACGAGGCAGGCACAGGTGGGTGCAGCCCCCGTTCCTCCTGCCACACTTATTAAAACCTGAAGAGGCCAGAGACAGATGTAATTGATGTGAAGAGATATAGGCGCACACACCCACGCACGCACGCACGCGAGGCAATGTATCATTACTTGTCAATCACCCAGTGAGCTACACATACCGCTATCGACAGAAGTTATATTTAGGACCATCATGTAGGGATACCAAAAATAGTATAACAAAGGCCACTGAGCAAATCTAAAATGTAGGAAGATGTTTGATCAGCTGTGAAACTGCAAACAAACAAAACACATTGTGTAGAGCAGGTCATGAGACTAAAATATAAAGATGGAAATAAAGGAAATGAACAATATAAATTAAATAAAGTTATTTTCCATGAGGGAGCAGGGCTTTTTCAGTTGCACACTTTAATAGTATCACAGTTAATCTACTGTTAGCTGCTGGTTTTATTGTTTTATTTGTTTTTTTAATGTTTTGTATTGTTTTACTGCTTCATCTGCTTTTATTGTAAACTGTGTCTGAGTACTTTGAAAAGCGATATTATTATTATTACTACCAAAGTCAGAAAGTGAGCTATGCACTTGCTGCTGAGCCCAAAGGCAACACAGTGCTTTTACAGTCTTACATTCATACTGAACAGCAACAACATCTTAGAATTAAACGATGGTCACAGGCCTCACCATTTTCAATAACACCCATCGCCCTCTATATCTACACTTCACACTGCTGCCACCTGGCCGCAGATACAGGACTCTGACGGGTAGAAGGACTCGCTTTGGCAGACGTTTTTTGCTTCTGCCATAGCACTGCTGAACAAACTATCTTGCTGACTCTGTATAGATCCAATGTTGTTGTCGTAAATGTGGTTGTTTCTATATCTATCTTTATGTTATTTCTTGATGTATGAAACAGACTGATTTCAAATCTCCATCATGGGACAATATAATACTATACTATTCTATCCATCTATCCATCCATCATGGTCTTTATGGTCCTCAGCAGACTCACCCAGTGGCCTCTCCCGGTCCACAGCCTGGATGTCCATCAGGCCCGGCAGGTTGGCTCGCACCGTGATGGTGTTGGTGCCGGTGTTCTTGTCAGCTCGTTGGATGCTGCGACTCTGCCAGTCGGTCCAGTAGATGTGGGACCCCAGCAGGGTTAAACCGTACGGGTGCTGGACTGGAGTCACCAGGGTGTGGCGATTCTGCCCGTTCAGGTCGGCCGCTTCAATGCGCTGCAGAGGACCGAGAAGATGAGGGGGATTACCACCATGACTCTATAATGTCTGATGTCTTTCATCTCAATGCATGTATGTTTTAGTCCATTAGCGTTTAGCCATTTAACCTTTACATCTCTACTGATATGTATAAACTTTAGAGATCTTTTTTATGCCTTGTTGGTTTTGAATTAATATGGTGCATCTTTATGAATGTAATGTCCTTTTCTTTGGATTGTCTAAAATTATTTTACTATTAAGGCATGTGTTTGCTTCATTGGGTTGTTTTTTTCTCACTGTAAAGCCCTGGTTTTAAAAGTGCTATAGAGGTATAGATTAGTGTTATTGATTTATGTTTGTTTAAGTTGCTCTGTTCCAGAGTGACCTACAATGAGTGTAACAGCAGAAGAAAAGCTATCGTGCGTAGTTTCTGTCTCCCCCATGAGGAAATTTAAGTAATGACAACAAAACTGTCGGCGCGTCCACACATGATACAAGCCTTGTAACCAAGGATTACAGGGAGGATTAAAAAAACATGATGGACTCTTCAGAGGAGGTAATCTTCACTTGATGAAAACATTCTCTAAATATGGCCAAACTGAGAAATACATAGAGTTTTGTGGAGCTGAAAGTCTTAATTAGCTTTGTATCAACTCATTTGGAAATGGCTTGAATGTAACGGACATTCATTATTATCAAAAAGTTACGCACTAAAGCTTTAAATTCCTGGTCAATTAACATTACAAGTCCTTAGAAACACAGAGACCAGGGCTTTCATCATGTTAGAATGTATGATTTGTGAGGTGAAAATTCCTGCGAGTGTTACCTCAGTGTGAGCGTCGGCCCACAGTAACTGGGAGCCGGCCATGTCGATGGCAAGGCCGTTGGGCCAGCCCAGGTTGTTGCTGATGAGGACCACGCGGTCTGAACCATCCATTGCTGAGCGTTCCAGCTTAGCGTGCTCTCCCCAGTCTGTCCAGTACATATAACTGGAGAAGAGAGAGGGAGAAAGAGAGAGGGGCACAGGTGTTTAAAGTCAGACAGAGTAAGAAGACTGAAAGTAGGACAGAGGTAAGATGTTGAGGACAGGCTGGATCACCAGACAAATCAGACGTCCAGGTACTGTACAATCATTAGTTCATGTTAAAACAACTTTATTTATCCAAAAAAGGGCAATTCTAGTTGTTTAAACAGTCTAATGACCCAAAATATCCATTTACACAAAAACACATAAATAACAGACAGGAGAATGTACACAGTTCAATTCAAGTTAAGTAATAAATATTACTTTATATTAATAAATATTCCCAGACAGAAGGAACACAAGTGGTACACACCTCAGGATAATAAAAAATGTTCATTCCAAGATAAGATAAGATTGTCCCGAAAACAATATAGTGCATACATACATACGCCTCAATCTCCGTATCATTTACCAAACCCCTCTAGATAGACCCTATTAGACCCCCTTCAATTTCTCGGTCTATTTAAAGCTGCACATTTCCCCATCTCTGCCTTGCCAATGCTGCTGTTGCCCTGTATCCCCGCATCCACTTGCAGGCTCTGTCCAAGGGGGGAAGCTCCTTTACTATCACTCCTTTACGTCTTACGTAAACCCAAACTGCGGTGAGTGAGGCGGTCAGAGCCGTGCCGCCAAAGAATTTTCTGCTGTTACAATAAACTTTTCAAACGTGAATTGTCTGACTGAAATACATAAAATACACAGACAGTGTTATATCACTCTGCATGAACACTGCCACTAGCCAACAAAATAGAACACTGCCCGTGGTACAACACATCATAATTGTTGTCATGATATGCCCAGTGAGGGTAAGCCGCTTTATCAACATAAAATCCTGGTAAAAGAAAGAATGTATGTGTGTTTACAAAAGACACAATCACCAAATGCTTTGAAAATAAAAAGCTATCCCACTCTGGCAGCCTTACCCCATCTCATTGTAGAGGGCGATGGCTCGGGGGCTGTCCAGGTTTTGCCAGACGAGAACTTTCCTCATGGTTCCGTCCAGGTTGGCGACCTCGATGCGGTTGGTTCCCGTGTCCGTCCAGTAGATCTTCCTGCCAACAGCATCCACCGCCAGGCCATCGGTCGTCACCAACCCTACAAACAGAGGCAGTGATGGAGTTGTGACACTGACTGGGTGGCGTTAAACAGCATTCACATGTCAGCCATCCTCCTCACCTGTAGATATGATGTCTTCTTGTGCTTTTCCGTTGATGTCGGACCGGCTAATTTTCTTCAGCGTGCTGTCAGACCAATAGACTTTTCCTGCATGAGGCGCCACATGCACATAGTAAGGACTCCATTTCCACATCACTTTCTTGTTTTTCAAAACAGGCATTTTAGAACTTTAAGAAGACAAACAAACCTTCTTTGGGGTCCACCCCGATGGCGATGGTGTTTTTCATGGAGCTGTTGACAGCCAGAACCACATCAGCGAAATACGGGATATCCAAAGAAACCATCCTGATGTCCGTCCTCCGAGCAAAGATCAGGAAGCTGCTCATCCCTGCACACACACATCAACACAGCCTTTTTCAGTCAAAATGCAAAAGGGGGCTGACATGCTTTTATTTTCCTGGAAGCAAAAGCTTTGGTCATTAACCCTTTTACAAAAAAAATCAATGTTGTGAGTTGTTGCAATCTATTTCACCCTTCATGCTTTTGGTAATGCTAACATTAAGTATAATGTTGCATTGGAGGTCAACAAGTTACAGTAAATGTGCGATTACCCAAAGCCCCATTTCAGCCTATGCCTGCTTTTTTGACCTGCACCATGAAAACCATTAGCTTTAGCTACAAGCTGTTTCTTTTTGCAATGTAAACATGGATAAACAGACAACAATGAATGCTTTATGTTTGACACTGAAGACAAAGTTTTGTACCAGGCGTGCAGGTCTTTCCATCCGTCTGCAGGTTGATCCCGGTGGGACAGGCACAGCTGGAGGCTTTGGGAGCGGGAGCCAGGAGACAGAGGTGGCTGCAACCTCCATTATTCACCGCACACGGGTTATGCACTACAGATGGAGACACACAAAGCAATTATGCTCTGCCACCGTCCTACTTTCTGCGTTATCGTATATGCAAGGACTGGAAAGGGAAAGGCAGACATAGGGACAAACAAAACAGAAACACATAATTCCCCTTATGGGAATATGAGAAAGCCCCTAACATCAGTGGGATCAGTGAGGTTTCAGTTTGGTATGAGCCCCTGAGGCTCTCTGCTCGGTCGGCCAGTAATCTGGGTTCAATTTACCTGTAATCCTCTCAGTGTCAGCAGAGACACACAATCTGAGCTCTGAGAATAAGGGGCAAAAATCTGAAAAGTACAAAGTGACAGGAGGAGATTTTCTCCTTTGTCACGAGGGACTGCACAAGTCCAACAAGACACGTGTGTAAGTGTAGTGACACATTTCCTATTTGTATATTTTATATTTCTGTAGCCTGCTGCAGTGCAATGGATTTGAAATTAAGTTTTAAATGTGTGTGAAGTGAACAGAAGTGTTTTTAAAAAGGTGTTCACATGCATTCTGGATGAACACAGTAAAACCCTTTTTATACATACACCTGTAATGCAGCAGGACAAAATATACATATTGACTGCGACAGAATAATAAATGTAAACCATTTGGGATTTTTTTGACCAGTATTAAGATTAAAATTGTGATTTTATTTCTGTATGCTAAACTGCAGGCCTATTGGTAATAGCATTCTTTGCAATACACATATACACAAACGTATTTAGCGGTTTTGACATATGACTGAAAAAACCCTATAACTGCTTTGCACTTTGGCGGCTTAAGCTAATGCTAACAGGACCGGCTGCTACATAGCTCAGAACCCTGGAGGCCCATTAGTCAAGCATGGGCAAATAACCGTAATTAGATACTACAAATGGCTTGAGTCCCTAAACTGTTCATCAATTACAACTAAACCTCTGCAGTTAAACCTTGCAGTCAAGATTGTTTAATTCATTTCCGATCCAATGCGTTGCATTACAAGACAAAACGATGAAAAGCACGCGTCACTGTTCTACATGTGCACTTCAGTCTTGATCCAGCATGTGGACACACACAGACCTGTCTCGCGGTGTCGGTGGAACATGTGAATGTCCATGAGGTTCTCCAGGTTTTCGGCCAGTGTGAGTCGTCCCAAGCCGGTGAGCTTGTCAGCACTCTGGATGCTTTTGGACTGCCAGTCTGTCCAGTACAGCTTGTCCTCGTGTACAGTCAGACCAAAGGGGTGAGGCAGCTGGCTGCCAATCAAAACCTGCGTGCAAAAACAGTAGCAGAGGTCCGGTGAGATCTGTTGACATTCCTAAACACTATAAGTGAACAGAAAATCTTGTAAACAAATGTCAACCATGGATGAACAATTCATCAAATTGTTGCTAACGAAATACATTCAAATTACACATTTGATTGTTAAATTTGAATAATTTCAGCATGAAGCCATTCATGTTGTGAGAATAAAATGAAACACCCTTTACCTGTCGGTCAGAGCCATCAAAGTTGCCAAATTCAATAGTCTTCATGCCAGCGTCGGCCCAGTACAGGCGTTTGGTGTCGTAGTCAATGGCGAGCCCGTTGGGCCAAGTCAAATTAGATGAGATGATGACGATGCGACTGGAGGCGTCCATTCCTGCACGCTCGATCTTTGGGTTGGCACCCCAGTCTGTCCAGTACATAAAACTATGGAGAAAGAATAAAACAAATGAGAAAGAATGAGAGGGACATGTTTGGTTTCATATGTTTAAACTATTTATTTTTATATTATATTTTATATTATTTTTTGGGCATTTTCAGCCTTATTTTGATAGGACAACAGAAGACATGAGGGGGGTGAGAATGACATGCAGCAAAGGGCCACAGGTCAGAGTCGAACTCAGGCCCGCTGCGTCGAGGAGTAAACCTCTATATATGGGCGCCCGCTCTACCGGCGGGGCTATGCGGGCGCCCGTTTTAACCTTTTTTAGTCTCACCCTCCGATCGGGTCGACGACAATGTCCCTGGGCCGGTCCAGGTTCTCCCATATCAGCACAGTCCGCATGCTCCCATCGGCATTAGAAACCTCGATACGATCCGTACCTTAGGAGCCAAAGACATGACAGGTTGAAATCCAAGAGCACATGCTGTCAGGCAGGCGATTGCACATAGTACATCAGAAATATTATTTGATGTGACAGAATGTGAGTAAAGTTGCTTACCAGCATCGGTCCAGTAGAGCTTGTTGGTCACCCAGTCAATCGCCAAACCTGCTGGGCTCTCGAGACTGGTGTCCACCACCACCTGGAGAAACAGGGACAACAAAGATTTGAATTCCCCCAGCTCTTAGTTCTTAACTAAACTCTACATCTACATTGTCTTCTTCAGAGCATGAATTGCTGTTGCACTTTCACATCAACCCCAGTAGATGGCAGTATTGCATGAACTTAAAACCTGCTGCTCCCATATCTGTAGTCTGGGACAAATGAAAAATGGGATTCTAGCCTGGTGGCGGCTGTGGCGCAGGTTGTAAAGCAGTCGCCTCATCAATCGGAAGATTGATGGTTCTGTCCCATTTCGAAGTGTCCGCTGAACCCTGAATTGCTCCCAATGCTGCGACGTCGGTGTGTGAATGTTTGTTTGATGAGCAGGTGGCACCTTGTACGGCAGCCTCGGCCACAAGTGTATGAATGTGTGTAAATGGTTCCTGTACTATGTAAAAGCGCTTTGAGGAAGTCGTTAAGACTAGAAAAGCGCTATATAAATACAGTCTAATTACATTTCTTTCAGTCACACTGTGGATGTCACTGACCTCCTGCTTGGTGCCGTTCCAAAGCGCTCTGTTGATGGAGTCGGTGGTGACGTCCGTCCAGTATAGGTAGCCATCTTTGGCATCCCAGTCCAGCGCCACGGCATTGCGCACGTCAGCAAGAGGGATGACATCATCGGACATGTCCTCTGTATCGAAGCTGATTCGTCGGATGTCCGTCCTTCGGGCAAAAAGCAGGAACTTGTCAAGACCTGATTAAAGACCAAAGGTCTTCTGTCAGTCTTCTAGGTTTAACAGTGGGGTCAACAGTGAACACAGCAAAACAGCACTAACACACAGACAACTAGCAGCCCAACTTAGGAATATCGTAAATCATAACCCTTCCTCTAATATAATTGTTTAAAATGATGATGGTAAAATGTAAATGCTTTTGTAACTACAGAGTGTGTAGATGTCACATAGTTCTAGTTCAAGCAATGAAACTGTCACAGGCTAATGGAAAAAAAGTCATATTAAAAACTTTGCATAAACAAATTCTAGTTTGGCTTCTTTAGCTGCACTTAACCATAAAAATACATGTCTTCTCATCCTCTGCATGCACATTTTGTATCTAGCATTTTGTTTAATGCATTTAACTATTGTTAAGTTGTAACTAGCTAATACTGTTGTTGTTGGCATTTATTGTTTCATAAATTTAAAAAAAAAATGCAACAGCCACGCAATAATTACAGACATATTACAGTTCCAGATGTAGAGGGACTCACCGTTGGCACAGTTGTTGTGGTCCACCTTCTTGAAGCCGGTGGGACAGGCGCAGGTGTGCGTCTTGTTGCTGGGGAGACACAGGTGGCTGCAGCCTCCGTTGTTGGTGCCACAGCGGTTCCTGCCACCTACAGGAGAGACCGAGAAATAACACAGCTCATATGATGGTTTATGTGCTTAGACACATTTTGAAGAGGCCATTTATTTATTTTAATAAATCATTTATTTATTATAAAGTGTATCTGTGGATGGCCTCAGTGAAAACCTAGGCCAGTAAGCAGTGGGGAATTTAAATTTGACGGATTATATGACGGATTCATGTTAAGACTTTTTGATTTGTGAAAGAAAATTATAATAATTTGGAGGCCCCAGTGCATTGACTCTGAGGACCGCCTAGGGGTCCCGGACCCCCTGTTGAAGATCCCTGCTTTACAACCCAGAATTACTTGTTTCATACATGGCCAACGTCTCCAGTTAATATTGTGAGGAATGTCTCATAATAACTGACAGGAAACACAAAAAACTACAACAATAATATGCAGGTTGTGAACAAGAGATTTATATTCTTTAAACTGATTTAAAAGGTATTTGTTTTCTGTTGGAAGAGAACTGGTGGTCAACATACGGGAAAATGCTACAACAATGGCTCCTCTTATTCTTGATCTGGTTATTCTATATCGACAACGTTTCATTTCAGGGATTTTTGGCCAGATGTACCCTCACCTTTGTATTTTTATTTCAATTTTATAGTCTTTCACTCCTCTGTTGTTATATAATGATTGTGTTATATATTGGGAACCCCTCAGAAACGAGATGATACATCTCAAGGGGTTTATCCTTATAAACGAAGTTGAACACCTTCTGCTTTCTTTGTGTTAACATTCTAAACTTTGGTCGATTTGGGAAACATCCCTCAAGCTACAACTGACAATCAAATTATAGTTTCCTTTTTTTGAGTAAAATTCTCATCACACAATCGACAGACAACCTTTCCAATTCCTGCGACCCCCTCCTACGTGATAGTTCCACCAAAACAACTTTCTTCTCGAGGCTATTTTGCAGAGGCACTGTACCTGCGTCCGGCGCTGCCCATGAGAATTGTGATTGGACAGACAAAATGCCAATAAAGCAGAGAACGTTTTCCTCCCATGCAGGAATGTTGTGTGGACTAGCCGGACCTTCCTCAGCAGCGCTGTGGACAGAGGTCTGGCAATGCGAGAATATTCTTTTGTGGAAAGATTTTGAGCTAGAGGCCGCCCAAATGCAAGAATATTCTATCCCCAATATTTTTCTGAAATATTAATATGGTAAATGAGGAAGGTGCTAATCCATTAAGAAGTTTTGTATATACAAGCATTGTGAAATCTGAGCAACAAAAGAGACCGTATCTAGGAAGTTTATTACATTGATTTATCACTCAGGATTTGAGGACTAGTTTATAGACAGATTGTACAGGCTTTATAATTGTATCAGAGGTAAGAGACCAAATGGCTAACAGTTAAGTCAGGTATTTCTTTTTTTCAATAAATCCAAACTTGAGTAGGTTTCTAAACTTGTGTAGCTTTAATGTCGTTTTATTGTTGCTTTACTTGTTTATTGAAGCAGAGAGTTGAGTCAAAGATGACCTCACTGAACAGGCCAAGTGTGTACTGTTGTCTGTCATTGCACAGTATGCTGTTATTGTGTGTGCTATTGTATGTACTGTTGTTTGAAGTGTACAATGCTGGGGAAAGGAATCCACCCTTACTATGAAGTCTAATGACATCGGGGTATTTGAAATTGGAAACCACTTGCAACTTCTCACCTGATATATACAGTAAACTGAATGTTATTAAGACGCCAGCAAGAATATGCAAGCCACTTTGTGACATTTTCCATTACTGTGGTATCAATCTTGTCTAACTCTTGGCAGAGAGCAAATAAGGGTATTTCCCAAAATGCCAAACTATTCCTTTAACTATGAAACAATACAGTGTATGCTGAACACACTTCACAATGGAAATAAATAGTCTTCTGTTCTTCTGAAAGGTCACAGTGTGTGTCTGGATTTCACCTGAGTTCTGAAGCCTCTTTGCTACGTTCAATTGATGAAGAGTTCAAAACAATTCCACACACACAAAAAACTTATGTCTCATTGAATCTTCACCACAACAAAGGAATAGTGTCCGACTCCCCTCTGCCTACAGTTCTTGCAGTTCATGTTAGAAGCTGACTGTTACAACATCGTATCAGCATGATAACCAAAACTATCTTTTGGCCAGAACTCAAGTTCAACATGGTTTGTTAGCAAAGAACACAAGTCTTTGCCATCATGTGGATTAAAAACACCTCAAACGGCCAGTTCCCCGCTGGGCCTAACACTAGTGCATCAAATCATTCTATCATCTCTGAGTTTGCCACCAAGAAGGAAAAGTCTTCACTTCAATGATACTCTTAAAGAACGTTCCATTTTCCAACCTCAACCAGCTCATCTTCAGTCCTCTAATTTGGAGTTTGTGTTTGATGTTTTGTTGTCCATTATTTATCTCTCCCGCCTGCTGCAAGACATGTTCTACTTCTTAAGGCTGCAAACTTGGATGTTTTCATAAATAGATCCATTGTTCTAACCCACAACTCACTTAAAAATAAGACAAAAAGAAATGCACACCCAATCACAGACAGATTTGAAGCGATGTGGGGTGGACAATTGACCCTATAAGGAGCCTTCAAGCCTCATGAATGAAAACACCAGTTTTCTTTTGCTTTCAACTTCAGAAACAATGTGAAGTATAATATCTCCCTTTGTCCAGTATGGTATTGCCACTGCCTTTTTTTGTAACCAGACCGGGCACAGAAATTCGATTCCATGAATTTAAAGCCATTAATCATCAATCAATTCTGCATGAGCTTTTTCCTGGAAAGACTTTGACCGTTTACAGGTCAGTTTACTGATCATTCTGTGGTTTCGCTTTGGACAAAGAAGAAGAGTAAATGCAGCATCGATATGGAATATGTATTCTACCATTGTGATGCTATTGATTGACCTGATTCCTGTCACTGTTTTATGACCTTGCTGTCATTTCACAACAATAACAAAATATGATGATACCAAAAACAAAGCCTTTGTCGAAGCCTATTAAAAACTTAATTTAGCTCCCATCTGTCCTCTGATCCTCCCACAGGGGACCTTGACTGCTTGCACTCAAAAAACGTGTACCACTAATTACTGGGACGTTTCAGGGATATTTAACAAACTGAAAAGTTTACTTCTGCACTTCTGTGTACCGACCTGCGGGCTGCCTCTGGGGGTGCAGGGTGTGGATGTCCATGGGAAAGTGCAGCTTGTTGCGAATGATCTCCTGGTTCTTGCCGGTGAATTTATTGGCACTGTTGATGCTCTTGGTGTGCCAGTCAGTCCAGTATAGGCTGTCCTCAAACACCGTGATGGCAAACGGGTGGGGTAAGCCTACACACAGAGAGAAACAGAGATTCAAAAAAATGGTGAGAGATGTTCGATGAAGTGTGCAATAAAACCAGAAACAGGCCCATTACAGCTTTCATGAAACAATGAGCCGCTTTTTAAGGGATGTAAACAAACACAGGCGTTAGGTTTGACACTTTTATAATGAACAAGAAATAAAGATTCTGTGAAGTTCATGTAGACAATTTAATTCAAACAATAAAATGGAAAGAATAAATGCTGCATTTGGCTTGTTCCAGCAACGCTCTCCAAACATCCTCCTATTCAGTGCTGTGGGCTCGGCTGATGTCATCATGTCCCCATTTAAAGCTGCTTTCTATTACTCTGCCTCTCATTGGCCTGTGGCTGGTTAAGTTGTGGCCAGGGCGGCCAAAAGTAGATACACTCCATTGGTTTCCTTAAATGATGTGACTTTTCGGTACAGAATCTGAAAGCAAGTTTGAGACCAGCCTTTAAACCGGGTCAGACTAGCACAAAGGACTGGACGGATATAGACCAGTTCTCGTTTAAGTCTGCAATGGTATTTTCTTCATTTTTATGTCTGTTTATGTAAATAATTTAAGGTGAGATTTTAATCTGAAGGAAACCACAGTCCGGATTGCACACGTGAGCCACAGTTCATTTTGGTTCTATAAGGAAACAGATGTTGTTTGGTTGTGCGCATACATGATACTCCTTTCCCTTCACTCTCCCCTCCCCCGGGAAGTAGCTGTCCAACTGTCAGTATACCAATGACCACGTACGCAAGCGGAACTGGACAGAGGGAAACGGATCGGAAACTAAGAGGCAAGAGAAAAGTGAGGCAATCAATGGAAATGGCACATGGAGGCAAAAATGTAATGTTTTAGTTGAGTAACACTTATATATATAAAAATCAAAATCTGGATGGAAGAAAAAAACTATTGCAAACAACAAAATACAAAGAGAACATTGGAAATTCTTGTTTTTATTCTGCCTAATGTACAAAACAAACCAAACCAAACCAAATCCATGACCCCAAAACAGCCACACAAATCGAACCGTGGGACTTGCTGAACCGGTACACCCCTGGTTTGAATACAGTGTGTGTGATCTAATCCAAAAAAACCAATCTCATAAGTTTAGGTTTAATTGGAGAGTCTGTTGATGGCCTAAATGGTGCTTTTAAGGATTTTTGTTTTTTTTCTTAAGCTTAAAGCTATTTTTTCCTATCTTTCTGTAAGTACAGGATATCATGAATATTTGTGACTAAATGAGCAATAATCAGAGTTAAAGTTAGACCAGTTCAGCTGATGTCAGTTTGTCCGACTGTTCCACTCACTTCAAAGCAGTGAGAAGAACACAGAAGAAACCACAAGTACAAGAATCCTTCATGTCAAATAACTATGTGCAGTTCTAACTTTGTCAGATCATTATGTGGCCATGTAAAACCCCATCACTTACAGTAAGTGAAATGGATTGCAAAAATTTGTTTCAGGGCTTTTAAAAAGTTGGCTACATTCAAATTTTTACATCGAGGCTTTGAGGCATGTGACTTTTTTAATTCAATTCAATTTTATTTATAATATCAATTCATAACAAGAGTTATCTCAAGACACTTTACAGATAGAGTAGGTCTAGACCACACTCCAGAATTTACAAGGACCCAACAGTTCTAGTAGTTTCCTCCAGAGCAAGCAACAGTGCGACAGTGGCGAGGAAAAACTTCCTTTTAGGCAGAAACCTCGGACAGACCCTTTTACTTTTGTCTTTGTACAAATTGTTGACAGCCCATATCAGAGGGACCCTGTCCTTAATACTAACATGAGTAACAAGGGACTCCTCTCAGATTTGTCTCCCCTGGGAACATTGTGCTCAGGGGGACTCTTCCACACTTAAAATTCTCTCTCTCTCTCCAGCTTAATCCTCCTGTGGTGAAGTAGCTGCACAACAAGTTGGATGAGAGTGCTAAATGGATGGAAAGAGTGATTTCTGCTGCTACACAGAGCTGTGGTGGTGGAGATGGTCGCGGTGGTGGTGTGGCGAGCATGCCGGCGCAGGGCTTTTAAAAAACAGAGCTGCTCATTTAATGACAGTGTTTTACAGCAAGGCATAAATGTCAAGTGGTAAATGGCTAAAACTGGAGATACACCAGAATAATAATGAGCCACAAGGATGAGAGTAAATGTATTTTAACTCAGTTGGCCTTTTAGAGAACGTTGCCTAATACTTCAAAGCTTTGTTATAAATGAGAAGTGGTTGTATCTTATTAGATGTTTAAGTCTTGGCTGATTTGTAACAAGAAATGTCAAAGATATGTAGACACAGCGTCGCCACTACACAGTTTGTCCACCAGAGAGCCTCAACTATTTTTTATATTTTTTAAGTATTTTCTGTACATATTTTGATCTGAATTATTTAATAACTAATTACTATGGTATACCCGTTGCGTACCGTTGAAATGTGGATGTTACACACTTTTGGAGGACATGGATTTGAATTTTTGAAATTGGATTTGAAGGCTTCTTTTCTCCATATTACATCGGCCTATTACTAGCACCTGAGCATTGTGAACTAAGTAGGGTTGAATATTGTTTGAAAATTTGTTTTCTTAACACCAGACAAAAATCAAGAAAAGATGACAGTAACTACAATACTCCAGACCATTCAACAAAATAGACAATAAACCAAATATGTATAAATAACACCATAAGCTGGCTCAGTGATAGAGCGGTATCCTGCCAATTGGAAGGTTGATGGTTTGATCCCTGGCTCTGCAGTCCCATTTCAAAGTGTCCTTGGGCAAGACATAGGAGTTGCTCAGAGTTGCCCCTGATGACCCAGTGTGTGAGTGTTTCTCTAATGAGCAGGTGGAATGGTGAATGGTTCCTGTACTATGTAAAAGTGCTTTGAGTTGTCATTAAGAATAGACTAGAAAAGCGCTATTTAAATACAGTCCATTTACACGTCTCTCCCCAGCACAAAGATTATTTTTTAGGGCTTTTTAGGCCTTATTTGACAAGAAAGATGAAGACAAGAAAGGGGAGAGAAGGAGAATGGGG
>NC_045733.1:28650457-28662072 GCF_008692095.1 Etheostoma spectabile | reverse complement strand
GTGCCTGCTGCTTTGAAGAGTAAACCGCTGTATATGGACACCTGCTCTACCAACTGAGCTATCTGGGCGCCCAGCACAAAGCTTCTTAGGAGCCCTCCAGAAAGCTCAGGTAGTTTTCCCTTTTTCTAGCATATACAGTACATCCAACCTGGCAAACCGTTTATATGACAACGCCGCCACCATCTCATCTCCATCTTCATCATCATCATCATCATCATCTCACAAGCCCACTACTGGATTAAAGACCCACCTTCATTCTTCTGTCCCCTTAATATTGTCTGTCTGGCTAGCATTAAACTAGTCAGGACCCAGGTTCTTATGGGCTTATCAATTCCGCTCAAGATTGACCTAACAACAAATAATCTTGGAACAAATCCCAAAACAATACTAATGGTACCTTACTTTGAGAAATGTATATATTTTTTCTACCAAATCCTATTGTTCATTTAACAAAAGATGCCCATGTTCTCAAATGTTAAACGTAACCTAAATATAAGCGGTAAGTAATTTCAAGTTAATAAAGAAATGTTCAAGAACCAGTCAAGACAAGTGAAGACAATAAAAACCATGTCTGTACATTGATGTCCCTCCTCCTCAGGTCCAGGTGTGTGTGAGGTGATACTGGCTGAATGTGTGTGTTCTCTGATCTTATCCTAACATGAGGGAGACAACAGTGCACCCTCTTCCCTCCTCTGAGTCAATGGCATCTGCGAGGCGCCTGGTTTTGATACGGTCACCTTCTTCCTTGTCTCTCTCTACATCCCACCCCACCCGCTCCTTTTTTTTCACCGGGACAGCTGGAGGAGCAGCTGCAGGCCGACAGGGCACCGAGCGTCCCACCAGCCTTCACAGCAATGTCCCCTTTAACCTACATGTGGCACCTCTGAGTCCTTTCACGCCTCGATTGAATCTGTCACACTCTATATCCACAGGTTGTCGACAACACAACGTTGACTCCAGCTGGACAGAACGCTACACACTGCTGAAGAATATACAGCTTATCCAAATGTAGTGTGTCTACTGGAAATTCATTCTCAGTAATAATCCCAAAAAATAAATAAACATGAAGACTAAAGAGGACAAAGATGTAAAATCTATTCGGTGACTCCTAGTGGTAGTATCAGTCCACAAGGCAGTCTTCCTCTAGCGCCACAGGGAATCATTTTACTGTAGCTCTACTAGGGCTAGGCATTTTATTGATATTATTTTGACATATGAGGCTGTATATTGTCTTAAATATTGTGTTGTCTTTGCCTGACTTTAAAGGCTGCATTACATACAGTAAAGCAATGTCATTTTCTCAACTTACCAGACTTTTCTAGCAGATATATCTACATTACCGATGATTATTTAATCAAATATCTCATTGTGAAAATATTTTGTGAAAGCACCAATATTCAACCCTACAATATCACCGCAATATCTTTATCGAGGTATTTGGTCAAAAATATTGTGATTTTCTCCTTATGTCCCAACTCTTAGGTCTACACACAAGATATCTCAATATAGTTTACTATGTCCCGGGAAAAATTTAAAGTACATTGCTATTCTCCGGAGGATGAAACCTTTATATTTTAATGACACCATTGCCTAGTACACTAGGCAATAATTTTGTATTTTATTGAACTTTAAGCCATCATGTTATGACCTTTGAAAGGAGCTGTTGTCCACAAGGGCATTACTTCCTAAAGGACTGAATGGATGCCCAGTGTCATGCAGCAGTTGCAACACACACACACACACACACCCCAACACACCACACACACCACACACACACACACACACACCACACAACACACACACACACACACACACACACACACACACACACACCACACACACACCACACACACACACACACACACACACACACACCAGAGAGAGAGAGGAGAGAGAGAGAGAGAGAGAGAGAAAATCCTGTCCCCCACCTGCACAGGTGTGCAGATTGATAGCAGTAACCCATGACACCCGCCTGCTGTCCAGCTCCAAAGACAGAGGGGCTGGCACACATCCAGCTAACACGCACGGAAAACTAAAGACGTAGGGAGATAGACACTCGTTAACATTCCTGGCCACCGCGGCTCACAATGTAACTATGCACACGCTCACACACATACAGACACACAAACGTCCCATTTGTCCAGTGTGTTGTCTGAGCAAACAAAGGCTGTGGAGAAAGGCCAGGGCCAATTACAGCCTTTTATCCTGAGAGCACACACCATTAAGGAGAGCTCACAGGGCTGCTGGGGCACACACACCCTCATCAAACATTTTCCCGTGTCTCTTTTCACACTCTGGAACAATCTTGATCGTCACTGATGTGCTTCCACACTTTCTTTACTTCATCAGAAAAAATGAAAGCCTGTTGGCTATCATCTACAGAAATGTACAGAGGTACACAATTCAGCCAACACCTGAGAAACACATCTTAATGCAACACAAGGCCACAGAAGCAGGCCAGAGCTTGTGTTTGTGAATCGATCAGCACCCTGCCTCCTTATGTCTGTAAATTCCAGATCCACACTTTTAGTGCTAACACACAGTTTGGCTTTACTGTAGGAACCAACAACATAAAGAGAGGCACGCACGGCTTTATGTTGTCACGTATGGCGTCTGTGTGTGTGCATTTCAGTGGCATGCACATGCGTATGCGCTATAACAGAAATATGGCATTAATTAACTCTGCACATTATAATTAAGTAGCGTCAGCATGCTACATACTGTATGCTTGATATAGTGTTTTTGCGTGTGTGCTCCTTTGTGTGTGGTAATTAATGAGCAGAACTCCAGCCAGACCTCTGCTCACCACATATCCCGTTTCTCTTCAGCTTACTCAAAGCTTTCAAAGAAATAAACAAAGCACCAGCAATGTGGTTGGGTATGTTTACATTTTACATGCAAAAGAACATGTACCGCCTTATTTTGTGTTGCCAAAATTTATGTGATTCCTTCGTGCTTTTGCTTAAACATCTCAACCCAGGGCAGAATAACCAGGCAACTTTATCACAGATTCTCTCATCCTTTCTTCTCGGACTTGTAATGAAATATGTAGTTAGGCTTCTGTTATTGTAACATGTAATAGTGTTACTTCACATGTAAAGGTTTCCACCAGATAGCCATAAGGCTTTTATTGTAAAGCAGCTGCAGCTTCCTCTAGGCTTTATTGCTGAAATTGGTCCTCGCAAAGCCCTTATGTGTCTTGGGGGAGTTCATAGAATGTTTTAGACCCACAATCTAGGTACAAGCTCCAGTCCACCATAAAAACCTTAAACATATACAGAACGTAACTGTCAGGGAAGAAAGAAGGGCAGTACTTTGCATGTTTCTTAACAATGTCTGAGTTCTATCTGTAACAAACTCCAATTCTGAACTGGTTCATGATAACCAACCCTAGCCAGAAAAGACCAATAACAGATGGGAGTTTACCTTGGCTGATGACGGCCTTGCGGTTGCGACCATCTAGGTCTGCCCTCTCGATGACATGGTGCTTTGCGTCCACCCAGTACATGCGGTGGCCAGCATAGTCAATGGTGAGGCCGTTGGGCCAGAACAGGTGTGTGTCCGCGATGACCTGCCGGTTGGAGCCATCCATGTTAGCGTACTCGATGCGAGGTGTGTTGCCCCAGTCTGTCCAGTAGATCTTACTGAGGAGGGAAGTGGGTCAGCCATGGTTAGTTTACTTACTTCATAACTTGTTGTCAAGAGGTAAACAGATTGTTGTCTGGATTCATGACACAGCAGATGTCTAATATAATAAGAAGTCTCCTCTGTCCTCGACATTCATGTCCTCCTCATCATCACTCATCTGTTCTGACCGGCATCAGAGAAAAGAGCTACCTTTTTATTTTTTTTATATTTTTTAAATTATCCTATGCAAATGAGCTACCTCATAAGCTGAATGAGTTTTTGGGCTTACCTTTTCTCTGGGGCTATCAATTAAAACTCTTTCCTGCCACTGCAGCATATGAAGCTGGGGATGAAAACACACTTAGCTGCTGCCCCTTTCATGGAATACTTGTTCCACACAGATGCTGGCCTGTGGGCACTGCTGTGCTACCAAACTTTAAACCTTGCTCTGCTGCTACACTACAACTGGGACACATCCAGAGGGATATGTACTGTATATAGGACCATGTGTGCATTTGAAACCATCTGTAGTGATTTATGTACTTTGTGAGTGTGTGTGTATATATATCTCTCGACTCATACCCCTCTATGGGGTGCAGCGCGATGGCTCGGGGCTTCTCCATGTTTTGCCACAGCAGCACCTTGCGGTGCGTCCCGTCCAGGTTTGCCACCTCAATACGAGACGTCCCCGAGTCTGTCCAGTACAACTTGTCATGGATCCAGTCTATGGCCAGTCCACCTAAATAAGACAAAAAACATTTTGAAGTTGAATATGGACTGTTTTCTGTTTAACTAATGTATTACAACAGTTTTGTTTAAATCTCTGTTCATTTACATCTTAATAACACAAGATACAACGTGTTAGCAGGTGCGCTTAGAAGGCGTCTGTAGTCGTTTTGTTTTTTTACACTTTGGACATCGCCAAGCTCTCCTTTTCCCTCTGCTTTCAGGCTTTATGCTAAGCTAAGATAACTTAAACTCCAGCTCCATGCTTATTAACACACACACACACACACACACACACACACACACTCCACACACAACACAACACACACACACACACACACACACACACACACACACACACACACACACACACACACACACACACACACACACAACACACACACACACACACCACACACACACCACACACACACACAACACACACGCGCAAGATGTTCCTCTCTGCTTCTTCATTTCCCACAATGTTCAACTATTTGTAGGGTGTCATCTGTAACTGGTTTTATTCTCTGATATCTTTTTATGTATGTGCTTTCACAACATGTGATCAGAACGTCACTGCAATAAAGTTTCACAGTAGTAACAGTCAAACACTGAAGAGAAAAAAAACTAAGAAAGAGGCGAAAAGACGAAAGGTATAGAGAGAGAGAGAGAGAGAGAGAGAGAGAGAGAGAGAGAGAGAGAGAGAGAGAGAGAGAGATGAAGAGACACTGAGACTGAGGTTAAGCAAGGAAGAGAAATATAAAAAGCAAAAGAATGAAAAAAAACAGGAGATTATTAATAAGAGAAGGAGAAAAAAAAAGATATACTGCTGAACTCGTATATGAAACAGATGATGGATAAAGTGAGGAAGAGCTGACTATACTTGGACAGAAAGCAGCAGAGTTGAATAAATGATAAATGGGCATGTTGCCCTACGTCTGAACGTGCATCCTATTGGCCGCCATACGCACCTGGGCTCTCCAGACCGGTGGAGACAACCTCTTCCACGTTGGAGCCATTGAGGTTGGCCTTCATGATGCGGTCCAGTGTCACATCGGACCAGAAGACCAGCTCGTGGCTGTGGTGAAAGTCCAGGGCGATAGCGTTCTCCAGATTGTTTAGCAGCAGTGTGTACTCAGAACGGTGCGGCAAAACCTGACGGATGTCGATACGGTTGGCAAACAGCAGCACAGGCTCCGGACCTAAAGGACAGGGACAGAGATGAGGACAATGTGAATTAAAGTGGAAAGGAAAACAGCCAGAGCCAGACGGGGACTCGAGTTTGAGACTGTGACTCAAGTCGCACTGGAGTCTCACACAAAGTGACTTCAGACTTGACTTGAGACTCATCCTCAAAAGACTTCAGACTTGACTCAGACTCAAAATGCGGGAGTCATAAGCAATTTGTTTTTTTAGGTAATGTCTGAGGAGCTGATTAGCTGACTGTAACATATAACCTCACTTCGTAACACACGGCCAAACGTGAGAGAACAACAAACCTTTTTGACCGCACTGGCAGCTGCTTTGGCTTTGAAAACTTGCAATGAGGTCCAAACAAAAGAAGCGGTGAATGCTAAATATGTAGACTCCAGCTCAAAGACCGAGGAATTGACTTGGACTCTAGCTCAGTGACTTGAGACTTGGACTCTAGCTCAAAGACTTGAGTCTTTATTTGGATTCTAGCTCAAACATTTGAGACTTGATTTGGACATTAGCTCAAAGAATTCCGACTTGACTAGCTCTGAGACTTGTAAGCATCTCTGCCAGAGGCTAAAGATGAAGAAAAAGTTGGAAAGTAAAAATAGAGAAAAGAGACAAAAAAGTCTGAGTTTGAAGGGATGGTCACTTTTAATAAAAACAAGCATTAATCTGACTGGAGACGAAGGTTGGGGCCCTGGCAGCTGGCTGACGGACAGTCCTGACCTGGGTTTGCATCAGATTGATGGGCTGGTGTACCAGGCCTGAACTCTACCTTCACTGCCTATGTCTAAATCTAGTCCAGACCCCCTGAATGAGCCAACCTCATTCTGAGCAAAGACCCCACAGCCAAGGAATGGATACAGTTACCGCTGGAGCAAGTATAAACACTATGCAACCGTGTTTTTATTGGAGGTCAAACCCCAGCAACTTCTCTGTGGTCACATGTCAAGGTTGAAATAGAGTGCAGTGGTTTTTACCCAAAGCTTTGCAGCTGCGCTTGTCAGGTCGGAGCTCGTAGCCCTGAACGCACCAGCACTGGAACCCCCCCTCCGTGTTGGTACAGCCCTGGCTGCAGTAGCCTTCGTCGGCACACTCGTCCACATCTGGAACAGACCACAGAGGCAGAAGACAAGAAGGGGGAGAGGGGGGGGGAGTTGACAGGGTTAACAATGAATTCATAACACAAAGTTTGCAAAGAGTTGACTGGAAGGTAAAAAAAAAAAAAAAAAAAAAATGACATCACTAGTTTTTTGAAACACATCCAAACACTAATTCTTCTTCAACACCTTATATTTTTAATTAATGTATTGACCTTGCAAACACACCCCGCAAAATCTTCATGTGTTGGAAAATTTTGGCGATAAAGCTTTGGACTCGTGGCAGAAATCCCAGATTTATGCCCACACCAAATTCTTATCAATACTTTCTTTCTCAACTTTCCATGAAGTTCCATTGAAATTTGTTCATACTTTGAAAACATTGTGCTGACATGAAGACACACACACACGCGCACACACACACACGCACAGAGAGAGAGAGAGAGAGAGAGAGAGAGAGAGAGAGATGTGATGAGAAAGAGGAGAGAGGAGAGAGCGGCTTGTACCCTGGCAGGCTTTGCCGTCATCCATCAGTCGGTATCCAGTGTGACAGGTGCACTGGACCAGTCCTCTGACCATCTGACACTTCTGGGAGCAGCCTCCGTTATTCTGGTTGCAGTTGCCCTCGCTGGAACGCGGACCTGCACGGCGCACAGGAACATTGCAGGTCCATAAACACAGCGTGCTGACTTAGTATAAATACAACCACACACTGTAAAAAGGTATGACTAATCTGGTGTTGAGCCCTGAAATGTTTTAGTAGGCCTACGAGCAGTGAGGCCTGAGGATGGTGGTGTCGGTCTGTCTGGTGCAGCCCAAGGAAGCTCAACAAATACAACCTAGACTGTCATTAAAATTAGTTTGACTTTCCATGATCTACGCTGGGTGGTTCTAAATGATTTAGGTTGATAGCCTGACTTTAGTGACACCATTAGGCCTAAATCTCACCTTTACAAACATGACACCCAAATGTTATTGGTGAGTCCCCTAAACTTTCATTTGAAGCCTAAAATTCCACTTCCACTAAAAATATTATAATCGAATGGCCAGAGTGTAATACGATTTACTATACACATTCATGCTCAAAAACCCACAGACTTTTATTATAATACTACCAGGCAGATTGCAATAAAAACTAGCTGTGTTCGGTCTTTACACAATAATACAGATGCAAATATATTGCATCAACTCACGGCAGTCGTGGTGTGGGTGTTCGTCGGTCCCGTCTCCGCAGTCGTTGACCTCGTTGCACACCTTCCTCTGACCAATACAGCGCCCATTCCCACACTGGAACTGATCAGGAGCACATGGAGGACTCTCTGTGGGGAGATAAGATGATATATCCCGTGAGACAACAAGCAACTGCCTCCAAAACCCTTTTTCTCCCACTCTGCCCTTTTTTTTTCTTCTAAATTTCAGCTTTAAGTGCACGGCCAATGTTTATTAGGCGAGCTTAGGCGTTTGATTTTCTCCACTAAACTCTCCTTCCAAGGTAGATATAACTGTCAATGAACAGCTTATTTGGAAGTCTCAGAGATTCCTGACGTCAGGGTGAACTACAGGAAACTGTACGAATGACGCAAATGGAATTTTGATTAGATGCAAGTGTGCAGCCATAAAAATGACATCATGTATTTCAATATTTCATTAAGTGTTGCGACGAGCAAAAAAAAGACAGTTTTCAGTAAAAAAGAAGAGAGATGGTTGTATGGAGGGGGTTAACATGTAACTTTCAAGCTAGGAAGTTGTAGGAAATTTGTGTGTTTGAGAGGTTCGTGCAAAGTGATCTGAAAGTCCAAAATAGAAAACCGTCCATCTGAAGTCGTCAAATCAGCTGCTCTGGGATGTCCCTAGATCAAAGCTAAAAAATAATGGCGATAGAGCCTTTGCAGTGGGCGCCCCCACCCCATGGAACAACCTCCCCATGCATATTAAAGCTGCACTGACCTTACAAACGTTTAAATCGCGGCTTAAGACGCACCCGTTTGCTGTAGCTTTTAACCCTCGTTAACCTGGATTCGGATGTTTTAAAGTGTTGTTGTTTGTCTCCCTGTGATGTATTTTGGTTGGAGTGACTTTTACACTTGTTATTTATGTATTTGACATCAACCCTGTTCAGCACTTTGGTCAACTGTTGTTGTTTTTAAATGTGCTATAGAAATAAAATTGACATTGACATTGACGTCTCTCTCTCATGTTTGCTGCCTGTTTACTGTTCATTTCTGTCTCAGGCCAGGTTCTGTAGTTTGTCCACAGGATGGGATTTCCAACAGCGAAAGAACTGCCAACTAATCAGTCTTGTGTTTGAAAGCAACTGTGTTTCTCAACAAACACAAAAAAAAGAAGAAAGTCAGATTGTGAGTAAAGGAGGGCTTTTCTGAGCTGTTGTCATGACTACGATTGAAGCTGGTGTTATATTTAGCTCCTGAAAACCAGATAACAACTACAGTCTTACCAGTTTTCTCACAGCCCTCTTCATCACTGCGATCGGAGCAGTCAGGCTCGCCGTCACATCTCCATGACAACCGGACGCAGCGTCCAGTTCCACAGCGGAACTGGTCAGCCGTGCACATGGACGTGGCTGCACGCGACACACAAACACAAATTGTATTCATTAATTTTTAGATTGGGCAATTTCAGATATCCTGAGGGATTGCTTTGTATTTTCCATCACAAGCATGAATTCAGATCAAAGGCTGAAAGTGACAAACGGCCACATAAATAAGGAAAAAAAAGTAATGACATATTTTTATATACTACACAACCCTATACAGAGCCCGTTTGTTCAGTTATTACGTTGAGGAAAGCTACTCACTGCAGTTCTTCTCGTCTGATTGGTCGTCACAGTCGAATTCGCCGTCACACCTCCAGCCAGCGTTGATGCACATCCCACTGCTGCACATGAATTCTACCGATCTGCAGGGCTGGTGGGAAGCTACACACACACACAGACACACAGACACACAGACACACACACACACACACACACACACCTTAATTTACAGGGCAAAAAGTCACAAATAGGAAAAGGCATCCCATTGTTTTTAAAAAGTTGAAAATGGCGGGTTTACATTTGAATAAATACAAGATAGGTCTTCCAGGGTCGCCGAGACCCAAACACATCCCATATCCAAAAATATTCAGTGTGATTTGGTCGCTTACAGTCTGTATGTATCTTTTGATCGCTTGGTGTGTCAAAAAAGTGAGAACAAGTTTGAACTGGGAAGAGCAAGAAAAACAATGACATGTATTGCTGATCTTATAGACTGTGGCTGCTTGTTGTTGGTGTAGCATTCTGCTGCCGCCATTGTTGGTCTTCTCTCACTATTTGGGTTTCTTGACAGCTTTATTGTCACATTTACAGAATAAGTAAGCAATCTAGTATTCAATTGTTAGTTTACAGTCCTCTTTGAAAGCTGTCCATACAAAGTAAAAAGACAAGAGCAACCATGTAAAGATACAATGTTTTATACCAATGATTTTTCCTTACCCATGAACAATAATTGGTTGTGTTTGTTGTGGCTGCCTTGTGATCATCTGTGACTAAAGATCTTAGCTGTCCCACCTTTAAATCTCCCACCACATCTCAGCATGTGATCAGATCAAAGTGAAGCTCAAAACTGGCAGCAGATGACGATGGAGGTGGATGAGGAGATTAAAGCTGAATCAAACATAAGCATCTTAAATCCTGAATGTGTGTGTGTGTGTGGGCATGTATGTGTATTTTCTTCCGACAGCACGAGTCGGATCCCATCAAAGCTACAGTGGGCACAAGATAAGGAAGGAAGAAAATGACAATCGAGCGAATGCAAGGGAAGAAAAAAAAACAACAGAAAATGAGAAGTTGTAGAGCTTCAAGCATCCCAGTGCCAGGCTTATCAGCTGGGTGAAAGAAGAGAGTGATGGTCAAAAACAGAGCGTGGCTTCCAGACACAGTAGAAGAGACAGAGAGAGAGAGAGAGAGAGAGAGGAGAGAGAGAGAGAGAGACTTATCTCCACAAGAATCAGCGTGGGACGCCGACAAACACACTGACACCCACACATCAAAGATTCATCCACTTATATTCTCCTTCACAAACACACAACCACACACACACACCCCACACACACACACCACCAACAAACACACACACCACACACACACCCACAACACACACCACACACACACACACACACACACACACACACACAACAACACACACACCACACACACACAACACAACACACCACACACACACCTCTTTCATCTGCTCAGCTTGCAGCCGAAAGCAGGATCGTGTTCACAAGTGTAACAAGGCATGCAATGTGAGTTGTTTGGAGTGTGAGTGGTGTGTAGAATTCAAAGGGAGAGAGAGAGGAGAGGGAGGGGGGGAGAGAGAGAGAGAGAGAGAGAGAGAGAGAGAGAGAGGGAGGCTTCTTCTTCTAACAAAGCGCCTTTCATGTGCCTGGAGAGCCCATGCCAAGGAATGCTGTCTGAGGATGGGCCGTCTTATGCCTCTGAGGAATGCTTCCTCCCAAAACTATCTGTAAGTTTCAGAAAGCAAAGACGTCTTCACACTTTTTTTTTAAACACTTCATTAAATGGATATCACTATAATTTTAAACACTCTCTGAACGAATGCTGGTCAGAGAAATAACAGAAAAATAAATATTGTGTATACATGGCATAGGATAGTATGAGTACAGGACAGCAGGAAGTTAGTGGACATGACGTCCAGCTTGTTTCAGAATCCTGTCACTGCTTAGTGTAAACAGGATTTAAGGTGTTTAAAAAGTCTTAAATGATACAGATTCATGAGTAAACCCCAAAACCCATATATGTTGTGTGTGAGTATGTGTGTGTGAGAGAGAGAGAGTGAGAGAGCGTGTTTGTGCGCGTGGTCAGCAACACCTGATTCATTTGGATCTGATATATGCTGCAGTGTTTTCCCTGCACAGTTATTGAAAGTTTTTTTTTTTTTTTTT
>NC_045733.1:28647000-28650447 GCF_008692095.1 Etheostoma spectabile | reverse complement strand
GATGCCAGTCCAACTATCCAAAAACAAATGTTAAACACTTCAGAAGTGAGGCAGTAATTAAAAAACCTGGACGTGGGAGGAGACAAGGGAGAAACCGAGAGCAGCTCATTCGACTAACATGACACGACAAACGATGTTACAAAACCTTGAAGCTGTGCTTATCGCACTGCAGATAAATACATCAAAGGGGAAGACATTGTGTGTGTATGTGTGTGTGTGTGTGTGAGAGAGAGAGAGAGACAGAGAGAGAGAGAGATGTGGTGGGCTGTTGAAAATGAGCAAATGAAACCAACTTGTGAGAAATCATGGATGAGAGAATGAGGAGGGAGATGCTGAGAGACTTGTCAGCTGCAGGCAGCGTCTCTGGAGTGAGGAGACCGAAACATGATAGTCTGTGTTAATCGGGACCATTGCTTCCCACTGTGTGAATGTGTGAGTGCGTGTGCGTATGCGTGTGCGTGTGATACAGTGACAGAAAAGATCTAACAGACAGAATGTTTTTCAGTTCCAACAGAAGCTGTGGAGCGGCGACCTGCAGAAAGCCGTTTCCTGAGCTCATCCTAATCTACCGTCGACTGATGATTTTCGCATGTATTCCTGTATAATGCATTCATGACTAAAAGGGCAAAGTTAGTTATAAAAAACATTTAACCCCCCAAAACCTCCAATCCTTCTGCTTCATAGATGCTGTGTGGGTGTCTTTTGGCACAAATGTGAAGCTGATCAGCGTCTAAAACGAGAAGATTTTCCTCGGTTCTCGGTTGTACATCACTGGGTAAACTGAATATTTTGGGGTTTTTTTTAAACTATTGGCTGGACAACACAAGCAGCTTGATGACGTCCTTAGGCTCACAGAACTTGGGATGGGTATTTCTCATTATTATTACAGACTAAATAATTAATCAGTGAATCAAGAAAAAAAAATAATGTGTTTGCAGTTAGTGTTAGTTGGTGCATCCACAAAACCCTGAATAATGCCTAAACTGAGACTTCCTGTAATGATGTGCCAAAAAATACTTTTAAACTCTAGTTGAACTAGTGCAATGGGCTGCAGGACATGAGGAAGACTCGCTGTTTTGGGCCACATGTGCAGCAGTGCCATTGGGGTAAACGTAGGGAAAGAGTGAAGAAAAAGAAGAAGATGATGATAAGGGATGGAGAGAGAAGAGAAGTCTTCCAAGAAGGAGAAAAAAAAACTTAACTCTCATCTAATGGCATAACAGAGGACTGATCTCCCAGAGGAGCGTCATCTCATCCTCTTGAACAAGACGCTGGTTAGAGAGCCAGGAGCTCTGCCAAGGCTCTTACAGAGTACTGGATGTGTGTGTAAGGAGATAACAGCAGCTCACTGTTAGCTTTACACCAGCAGGACAGGCTGGATTAGTCAATCCACTGCAACCGTGTGTTTTTTTTCTTCTCCTCTTCCATCAAGTTTGCATCTTAGATTTTCACATTTAGGATGTCTGAAGTGATATAATGTTGCCAATTACTATTATGCCACATACAAGTTGTGAAGGAAAAACTCAGGAGCAGGACAACTCATTTTACATACACGAAGAAGGTTCGGGTGACCTTGATGAATAACACAGGAGCATTTCATGAACACTTATTGGAGGAAAGAATTTAGCCAAGGACGACCGCACCATTTTAGCACCACGTGTTATCGTGCGGTGCCGTTTCAACTCTCAGAAGTTCCTTTCTTTCGGAAGGTCTTTTTAATCTCATGCTGGAAGCGTTAGGTTAAGCTGAACCTTCAATGTAAACAAAGATATTGCCAGCACCTAAAACACAGATGCTAAAAGCTAAATCAGCCAATCACACACACACACACACTGCATATAATCCTAAATCTACGGAGGCACAAATTCAAAGTACTCCTCTGCCTGGAAAGGTTACGAGGTCATGTTGGACAATGACCTGAATGACACCTGGGGTACAACTGTCTCAACTAACAGTACATGGCACGAGATGGTAAGCTGGAAATTCCACCACACAGTTAAAGGAAAGACGGATAGCGGTACTAATATATCGGCTGGTGTCTGAGGGGAAGATTTGCCCTTTGAGGTTGGAAGTGAACCAATACCTAGAGCAACTGTTGCGTCTTCAGAATGTTCGGAGGTGTGTTTGTGTGCGTGAGCGATGGAGAGAGCTTACAGCAGTCCGACTCGTCCGACCAGTCTCCGCAGTCGTCGTCTCCGTCACAGTGGTAGATGTCCAGGATACAGCGGCCGTATGCACACTGGAACTCCTCCACGCTGCAGGTGGCTGCCATCACATCTGAGGCTGCACAGACACACACAGATACACACACACACACACAGACACACACGTTAAACAGATGCTGGAGAAGATGGTGCAGCAGCTGGCTGTCTGAAGCTCTTTGAAGCATCCAGTCTTCACTGCTGAGTCTGTCAGAAACACTACATGAAAGGAAAGAGAGGCTCAGCTCTCTATTGAGACAGTGAATATGTTAACATGCTCAGCAGTTAATCAGTTCCTGTTAACATCTTACTTTCCATGCAGATGATCAGTAACCACATTTGTCCCCTTCTTGCAGCCATAGTTGTAAATCATGATGCTGCAGCCTGCAAAGTTTTTGATCGGAGAGTCTGGACTGACGTTGCATAGAGGCAACAGGCTCTCTTGTGATGTTTACATTTTACAAATGACATACTGTTCATATAGGACACATATTTATTTAGAATCATTTATTTCAGGTTTCAAAATTTGGTCTGATTTTGGATTATTTTGGATGTGAGCGATGGCCTGCTGCTGCTGCCACAGAAATTCGCTCTCTTATAAAAATCCAGTTAAAAAAAAGAAATCAGCACAATTATTATTTAACAGAGATCCAGGAAAATCAGGCTTCTCATTCACAAGCCACCAACAGTTATGTAAACACACTGATAAGCTTCTCATGAGAAACATCTTTTGAAAACATTGGTTTTACCTGTAGCCAATTATTCATCTGAATTGACCCAATTATAAAATGACACTCTTATGTCTACGCTCCGTGGAGAAAGTATCTACTCTGGAGGGCATGTTAAAAATAGCATACGTTTTATGTGATAGAAAACACAGACTGATGTGTGATGTGCGGGTGAAGGCCCAAACGTGTTCCACAACACCAACAACCATGTACAGTGTGTAGTTCCTTTAACTTGAGAAGCATGAAGCCCCATTTCTTACCGTGTCTTTCTCAAACAAACACACACAGACACACAAAAACACACACACAGAGTAACTTACGACAGTTTTCCTCGTCTGATCCGTCCTTACAGTCCGTGTCTCCGTCACAGTACCAGTGCTCAGCGATACAACTGCCATCTGTACAGCGGAACTCCTTATCTGAACATTTACGCATGTCTGGTATGGAAAAAACAAACCAAAAAACTCAGATTTTATAAAACGTTTAAATGAATATGTGCTTGCATGATGGTGTTTGTG
>NC_045733.1:28628129-28646990 GCF_008692095.1 Etheostoma spectabile | reverse complement strand
TGTGTATGCATTTACTTACCGCACTGTTCATCACTGTTGTCCCCGCAATCGTTGTCGCCGTCACAGTGCCAGAGGCTGCGAATACAGTAGCCATTTTGGCAGTGAAACTCGTCCTCCTCGCACTCTCTGGGAGCTGCAGGGAGAAAAAGAAAGAGAGGTTTCAGAGGACAGGTAATGAGGATGAAACAGCGAACCGCAGATAGTGTACAATAATGTGATAGGCGGCAGCTCTCCCTGAGCACTGCTAACATTATACAGTATCTACAGCTGCACTGACACTAGGGACACTGTGGTCTTTTATGAGGCTCAGAGCTGGGGAGAAGAGATTTCTGTCTCTGTTAACAGGGTGAACTCTCCCGAGGCTGCAGGTCTACAGCTCAAATAGGCTGTGGGTCAATCTCAGCGCATAAGACGTGTGATTGACAGCTACTGCAACTCATTGAGGAGGTCTAAAGAAAAGTCTGAATGTACTGAATGCGTCTGTGTGGCTCTCTTCACGGTCATTGACTGATCACAGTAAAAACCTTTGCTTAGAACGTTTTTTTTAAAGTTTTTATAAACCTTCTCAGAACGTGAAAGAAATGCTTTACAAAAACGCATGAAACCCAACAACCTTAACAAAAAACTAAAAGGGTGATTCACACCCTCATGGGTCACAGAGGTTGTGGTCAGCTTGAAGTGACCAATGGTGGAAGAAGTATTCAGATCCTTTACTTAATTAAAAGTACAAATACCACACTGTGAAAAGACTCTGTTACAAGTAAAAGTCCTGCATTGATAATGTTACGTACGTAAAAGAATGTAAGTATCAACAGGAAAATGTACTTATTAAAAGTACCTCATGTTTTAGAAACTGGAAATGATCCAAACTGTTATGTCAATTAAGTGTGTGTGTTAAGTGAGTGTTAAATCGGATACTTTGGGTAGCTAAGTTTATGATAAAACATCATATTTTATAGCCTGGACTTTTATAAGTGCTTTGTGTGCGAAAATAATTTGTGAAGTACACATGTACTGAGAGGTTTATGCAGAGGTCCGGGGTTCAATTCCAACCTGTGGTGATTTCCTGCATGTCTTCCACCTCTCTCTCTCTCACCCTTTCTCACCTAGCTGTCCTATCAAATAAAAAGGGGGAAAAGCCACAAAAATAATCTTTAAAAAAAAACAATACCTTTGCCCTTAGACGAGGTAAAACGGCACGTTGTACGAACTACTTCATCTTAAAATATCTTGCTTTAGTACAGTACATGCTTAAGAAATAGTTTGGGCTATCTAGTCCCCAAAAAAATCTGTAATTTGTAGATAATAATCTTTAATTAGCGGAAATGTAAATATTCTCCATCTTGCCTTCCAAAAGTTAAATGTTGTCTGTTTTAAGTTGAGGTGGATGTCCCACCATTAGTTGCTTCTTTGGCATTTTAACTACGAATAAGACCACATTAAAAATTGCTAAAAGAAAGATGCAAATTCCATTCTTCTTGGCATGTGTTAGTCCACCATATTTTAACAATATGCAGTAAAGTGTATTTACGTCTGTGTCCAAAGTTTTCTGCTCAAAAGTCATTTTCAGGAATCTACAGTATAAGCTGCATTTAAACGCTGATTTCTTAACACATCCCCAGTACCTTTACATTTTAAACCGGTTTGAATTCAGGTTTGGTTGTATATCCTATCAAAGCTGAGCTTGAGCCGCTTGTTTTGTGTCTTAATTACATATACTGACAGCTACGCATTAGCAAATGTTTCAATAGAGAGTTAACCTTGAGACTGAAGATAAAAGACACATTTGTCACTAATACCAACAGCCGTGACGATGCAGTTAGACAGAAGTCACACCGTTCAGTGAACCTTCCGCACTGTGACATTGACAGTGTTTCAGTTGCAAAGCCTTTCACTGATCCAAACAACTCCTTTCACCTTGCCTCTTTAATCACACCTCTATTGATAAAAGACTGAATGTATTTTCAAAACACAGCCTTCTACTGTTACCACCGCAAATCGATGGCAAAACCCAGCCATGCTCGCCTGGGGCCGAGTACACAGGTCCGTCAAGGAGAACCAATGATGGATGGCCCCTGGCAGGAGGTAATCCATAATTTATCGTTGCTATGTGTGAGTGTTAGACAGCTGAGACAAACAGAGAGAGATAAGGAGAGACAGAAACAGAAGGATGCCCACAGACTAGAGGGGCAGGCGAAGAAGAAGATGAAGCTTTTCTGTATGTCAGTGAGATTTTTCATCTTTTCTCAGTTGTGTTGCATCACAGCACGAGTCAAGGCTGCTGGAGACACACTCCACTTCTGAGAGACAGGAGGCCCTAGAGCATTGGGGTGTGTGTGTGTGTGTGTGTGTGTGTGTGTGTGTGTGTGTGTGTGTGTGTGTGTGTGTGTGTGTGTGTGTGTGTGTGTAGACCTCTGTGAATAGCGTAGATTTCGAGGACTAGGCTAACGCCCCTCAGATCTCTGCAGGGTAAATCCAGGCAGCTAGCTAGACTATCTGTTCAATCGGAGTTTCCTGTTGCACGACTAAAAACAATTTTTAAACCTACACATGTCCCATCAAAACCAGTTCCTTCCCAGTCTATTTGGCAATGGCACTGCAGCTTTTCTTTTTCTCCGCCCAAGACGATTGTGATTGGTTTAAAGAAATGCCAATAAACCAGAGACTGTTTTCTTCTAGTCCCCGAATGCTATGTGGAGTAGCCAGCCCCTCCTCCGTCTGGCAAAGCGAGACTACCTAGCATGATGATTTCATGATGATTTGACTCTAATTTAATCATATGAAAGACAACGTGAACAAAAGGGGAACACCATCTACAAAAAAATGGAAACGTTATTTCCATGGCCTAGAAAAGTTCACTCCCTATTTGTGAACATGAGCTCCTCTCGATCAAAGCCAGAAACCAGAGAGGCAAGTCTCCAACTTGTGATGTCATCAAGTTTAAAGTCTGGCGTTGCACCACAGACGGTGAATGAGAAAGAGATTTCTTTTAATCTTTCCCAATTCCTAATGAATACCTCATAAATGGAGCAATTTTCTTTTTTTTTATAGTGACTTTGATTCTTTTTTAATTTTGACGAGCCGGCTGCATCACAAATGCTACTACTTTCTTCTGTCACTTTTTGTGAGTTTTACACATAGACTGTATAATATAATAGGTGTTAAAGATCTCCCAAGCGATGCCATGCTCTCCCTTTTCTACGTTGAAGCCTCTGTGTGATGCGTAATGTGCTATAGGTGCCCAAAAAAAAAAAAAATCTATGTTTGGTACTTTTGTCATGGTTCATGTGTGCAATCAACATCACACTTTGTGAGAAAAAAATCGTGATACCAATTCTAAGCTAAAATAATCGAGATTCATATTTTTCCCTGAATCATGCATATTTGGGAGAGTTCATGTCTACTAATGTTCTGGAATACGACCATACGAATAACTTGTATGGATTTTGAAAACGGGCGTAGTTTGCCTTTAAAAGAATAACGGTTGCATTACAAAATAAGTGAGGTGAAATGAAAACAAACAGTAGGAAACAGTAGATCAAACTGAAAAAGAAGATTTTTAAGATAACATTCATACAATTGTGAGATTATTTAATACATTGTATTTGATACACTGTACGTTTAAGCGTTAAAAAAAATAAATAATCCAATAACGAAATGTGGGCTGATATATCAACTTTTTAACAAACATTGTCCAAAATATAGGCCTGGACAATTTATTGCTCTACTTTCGGCAGCTAAACCTCAGCTGACTTCACCCACATCAGCCTCCCATCAGCCAGAAACCTCCCCACCCCCCCCGCCCCCCCCCCCCCCCCCCCACCCCCCCCCCCCCCCCCCCCCCCCCAATAAAAAGGAAAGATGAAGAAATAAAGAGCACCGCGGTGGGTCCAAATGGAAATTCATTTTACGCGCACTATCGACAAATACACTCATTCCATCCATTATTCAACTTCTAAGAAAAATATTGACTTTCCCCCTCTTCTCCATAGTCTCGCTCCCCTCCCATCAGCGAGGTAAACAAAGGGAGGGCGGAGGTCAACAAGCCCGAGACGTCCATCATTCACGCAAGCAGCCAAATGTCAAAGGGCAAAGGGTGCTGGGTCATTACCAGGCTCCTGCTGTGTGTGTGTGGTGAAACGGTTGTCATTGTTTTTGTTTTGTTTTTCTTTCTGTGAAATGTCTTTTAGACTTCAAGACTTGAGATCCCTGATTCACACACACACACACACACACACACACACACCACACACACACACACACACACACACACACACACACACACACACACACACACACACACACACACACACACACACACACACACACACACACACACACACACACACACACACACACACTCCGTGGTTTGTCTAAAAATCCTGACAAGTACTTCAGCTCCAGCCGAGCGTAGCGGATTGTCTCCCCGTCTCTAAATAATGAAATAAAACCACTGCATCATGGAGAGAAACAAAACATATTGGGGGAGGTAAGAGATGGACCATGGTGAAAAAGTGAAGTGAAAGAAGAAAAGAAGCATGAAATAATAAGTAGTTAAGGGAATGGGGGAGGGAAGGAAATTTACTAGGCATGAAGATGAAAAATTCATAGCTGGCTCGCAGCAGACAGATCCCTCCATCAGGAAGTGATTCAGTGTCTGGCTGCCGATACAGAATATGGGTCAACAGAGGAGGAAGAGAAGAGATGACAGACAGATATGAAAAAATCATCCAGAAGAAAAAGAGCCAACCTGTACCTGCTGTACACACAAACTATTTGAGGCATAGTACAAGAGTTGCTATGGAAAACAATCACTGTCAAGAATGGGGTGTATATAAGTTGGAGATTTGATTTAAAAAAGGACCAGTGTGTAGGATTTAGGGGAATCTATTGGCAAAAATGAAATATATTAAAATGTAAGTTTTCATGGGTGTATAATCTCACACTCGAGGCTGGCTCAAGGGCTCTAGCTCACTTTGAGCTTCCTTTTGGCTCTTCACAAACCTATGGGTAACATCACAGAGACTATGTCTATATTTTATACAGTCCATGGTTCTACTACACACTTGGAAACAAGAGGGGCGTGGGAAGGGGGCATTCAGCGGGTTGCAATTTTCATCCTCACGGCTAGATTCCACTTAATCCTACACACTGGTCCTTTAATAGCTGTTAAAGCAAGAAGCTGCTTAATCACAACATCACCATTTTTTGGTATTCACGGTAAATGGAAGTTGCCACTTCCCTTTAAAACAGATGCCACTATAAATACTGAACAATCTAGATAATTCTAAGAAGTCATCTTTGGATCTTGAGGCACACTAGCACATGTGAATTTCCAATTAGTGCTGACCAACAGGTCAACATGTCCAAAATGTCCACTTATACAGAATTTAAGTTCATGACTACGTATTTAAAAAATAAAATGAACAAATTTCCCTCGGCATGCATTCATTTTCTCTTGCTGAGGTTGAGGCTGAGCTGCCACCCAAATACGCACGCACGCACACCTAACAACTGTACCCAGTCTGTATGATTGGTCCATTGGTTGTTAGGGCCAAATACACAGACTGCACAAATGGTCCAGCCAAAAACGTGTGGAGAAGATTTGCTTGGTTTTCTGTAGAATGCAAACACAACCATGGTTACATGAGTTTTTGCACCAATGTTCCTAGACAATGCGGTCCATCTGGCCTGCAGATACCACCACCCCCCCCCCCCCCCGCTGGTTCAGGAGTCTCCTGAGCCAACCAAACGCACAAAGCTTTCTTCTTCTGCTTAAAAGCTTCCTACTCCGGTGTCCTCAGGCAAGTTCTTGGGTTATGTGCTTATGTGTTACGTTTTTGGCATTTTTTTTTTCTAAAGATCTAAAGTTAAAGTATGTGATTTTGAGATTCATCAAATAGCAGTGCCTTTTCCACCAAATCTAACTGTATAGCCATTTGCCAGAATTCTTTGACTGGAATAAAGAAATAATTTCTGCTAATTGCCTTGCAACCACACCGTGACTCCGAGACTCCAGGGAGTTCTTCTGATTTTGTTGTAGTGTGCTAAGCTAAGCATTCACTGTCTGTAGATGAATACTTTAACGTACAGACAACTCCAGGAACAGCTCTGAAGCGATTGTGAATAAGCACATTTCCCGAAAATGTTAAATTATTCCTTTCAGTGTTTGATCAAAATTCACTTGTTCCTACACTAGCTTTCTCTTCTGTACTTGTGAGCAGTCTAATGAACTCAAAAACCATTTTAAACAAATGAGCCAAGCTTTTGTGAGCTAGATAAAGGGCAAACGGTTGATAAATCAGAAATACCTTACACAGATACGTAATCGGTAAGCTGGGTATGCGGTTGCTTACGGGCCCAGGCCAATCAGAGGCTTGCAGGCCTGCTTGTCAGAAATTTTGATTGACAGCCAGGGCCCCCTATCACATTCCCATTACTCGTGACAAGCCCAGCAGCCCCACATGCACTCTGAGAGCCACTGAGCAAGCGGGAGTGAGAAGAGTCAAACATCTCACATTTACCACCAAAACGTACAGGGAAACACCACGCAAAACATTTCAGACCGTCCTGCCAACATGTACACATTTTAACGTCAATGGATTTTTCATTAGAAAGTCGCTGAAGCGGCTGCTGTTTCAATCCTGTTGGCTCTCTGCAGCGGGCGGGACTGTAGTCCCCCCCCGTGACTGACACGTATACGCGGTGGATGCAGGAAAAACTGCAGATGAGACGTACAGGATACTGTAAGTGCACTGATAAGTTAATGTTCAATAAGTACGTTATCAAACCGTATGAATGTGTGTCCCAGACCAGGATAGGAAATTAACTAACAATGTAAAGATCAACAAGCCACTGACAGAAAGGTTCATTTGATTCATTCAATTTTTTTTTTTATAGTTTTGTTTTTAATCCACCAGTCATTTTTGCCTTTTTGGTAAGCTTCCTAGGAAATCTCAGCCCAGAGTAATGAATTAAAAGTAATAAAAGTAAAGTTTCCTTTTTATTTTTAAAGAATTAGAAAGAAAAAAAAAAAAATCACAACTTTTTTTGCAACTTTCACTGTCTTCTGCAACTTCATTGTAACAAACAAAAGACATCACAACTTTTACAAAAGCTCCCGCGAAATCAGGCATTATGGGCCGCAACACTACAAAAAGGTTCTCAAAAAAGGCCAAAATCCTGGAGGGACTGCCTTTGTGTGTTTTTGCATGTGTTATGGTGCGCATTCACCAGTGTTTTTTTTGTTCGTTGTGGTGCGCGTAGGCTACTCCTGATTTTGTCAGTCATCTCATGTCATATGCTATCATGTCTCTATGATCCTATCCTGTTCATGGTGGCCTTCTCATGGACATTGCACTGTAATCCTGCATAAAGGCCCGGTATTGGCTCATTACGCCACTGTAACAACAACACAGGGAGAATAATTGATGTTAAAATGTGACTCAAGTTTGTTATAGCTATTGGAAGACTCTTTCTGCCGTGTGTTATCTCCATCAGGAACACGTCACTCTCTAAAACTATTTCTGTCCCTGCACTGAGTGTTAAGTGTGATTAAACTGAATCACCAAACTGACACTGGTGTGCAGTGTACATGCACACGGATCAGATGGCACACATGGAGTCTTCTGAGTCATTATGGGTATATACAGAGACTAAAAGAGGACGATGTGCTCACATAATCTGACCCCTAACTCCACCGAGACTAATGGAACACGAACGAACACACACACACACACACACACACACACACACACACACACACACACACACACACACACACACACAGCATTGTACTTCTATCAAGTTTGGTGACTCAAAGAATAAATAACAAATTTGAACAGACATTAAATGCAGACATTCAGTACTTCTTAGTTTTTGATACTCAGGGGATCCTATATTTCCCATAATGCAACAATTTATCAGTTTAGTTGAATTTTTTTAGACCATTCATGTCTGGTTAATTCACGTTTTTTGTTAAACTCAACACCTACAGTATGTCATATGTCAACTTTCAAGTCAGCCTCCTAGTTGTAAAGAATAGAGTCAAGGATATCGCAAATTTACTACAAGATCTTCCTTTAAAAAAAAAAGCCCTCATTGCTCCAGAAGTGACAAATCAAACCATTTCAGCTAATTTTGGAAGGAACTATACTACGCTACAGCAAAACCTTTTCATTCTTCCTTTTCTGCCAACATGAATGCAGCATTAACGCCATAAACAGTTGGGGTGACGCCTCCCGATACCATCACAATACCTATGCCACAACACAATATTATTGTGATTTTAAACATATTGCAATATTCTGCAATAGTTTGCAATTTATAACCTTATAACTTTGTCAACATCTGTTTTATCTAAAAAGATACATTTCTCTGTTTGTTCATATCACTTCAATAAAAGATCGATACTTGGCGCCTGTGTATTGATAAAGCATTGCCACAGAAAATTTGCCCCCCCCACCCCAACTAAATAGCCATTTGAGAAGGTGAGTAACAGACATAACTGTAAAACTTAAAATAGTCCTCACAAAGGTAGAAATATAGTATCACTCCTATCCACCAGGCAGCAATGCATATACAAATACAGAAGCAGACACTCTCCTCACTTCACCCAGAGCAGGCCACATTCTGCCTGGCTAGCAGCTGAGGGGTATTTTGGGTTCAGCGCGCACGCGCGCACCACACCCCCACACCCACCCCCACACACCCAACACCCACACCCACCCCCACCCCCACACACCCACACCCACACCCCCACCACCCACACCCAACCCACACCACACACCACACCCACACACACACACACACACAAATCATTGGAACAGAATAAACTAAGGGCAAATGTCAGTCGTGTGTGACCGTGGGAGTGCTGCTCTCTCACCAGTGTGTTTGTGTATGTGTGTGTTTGAGTTTGACAGCCACAATTCCTTTAGATTCAAAACAAACACTTTATTGCACATGACTGCCTCAAACATCTGTCCATTTTAATAACTCATCCCCTGAGCCTGTCAGAGTATGTCGAAAGGTTGTGTGTGTGTGTGTGTGTGTGTGTGTGTATATCAGTGTGACCGCCACTGTCTGACTATGTATGTTTGTGTTGACAAGAGAGAGGAAAGTGTACTTACGACAGTCCTGTTCGTCTGAGTCGTCCTCGCAGTCGTTGTCTCCGTCACACACCCAGGAGCGACGGATACATTTGCCGTTGTCGCAGTGGAAGTCCAGCGGCGAGCAGGTAGGAAGCACTGCAAACAAACAAGGCCACACAACAGGTCTATCAGCGGGAACAAACACACAGACAGACAAACACAACATGAGGCTGAAGGTAGAGGACAGCAAGTAGCTGTTTTTAAGGAGGTACAGTACAATATTAAATTTGATGCTATTCTGTCAGTTTTGATTTTCTTTTTTATGTCATTTTTCCTTTATTCTCCTAAATTATTCCCTGCTGGTTTCATATTTGTATGACCTATACATGATTTGCCTTTCATGTATGAATTGATGAAAAGGTTTGATTATTTCAATGCTGTTTATGATAATGCCAACTGCTATTCAGAACTGAACTGAACAGTGTCTTCACTTCTTTTTTGTTATAAGCTCGCTTTACAAAAATACTGTAGATTTGGTACTAATGCAATTTTTTTTTACCCTACCATGAGAAATATGAACATGATTTTCCACAAAACCGTTTTGTCATTTAACAACAGAAGCAAACGTTATACTAATACAAGCTGACTGTACAGAATACAGTCGAAATATGGCAACATATGATGTGATTACAGAATACTATGGGTACATAAACAAAGTTATAGATCTGACCTGACGTAAAAAAAACGAGCTTTCAATTTTCAATCCATGTTTTTACGGCAACATTTGGTCAGTATGGTAAAATCTTTGACATCCAATACCCAGCCCTTCTGTTAACGTTAAGATGCTCCTTAGTTTCAGATGATAATTAGCCATTTAGCTGAATCAGGTTTTCTGAAATGTGAATATTTGCCCGTTTTCATTGCCGTCTGTGATTATACACTGATTTCTTTCTGGACTGTTGCATAGTCAGATGTGATGTCGATCCAACACAGCGATGACATTTTTACAGATTTTCCCGAGTCATCAGTCCTGTATGACAGCTGACTGCTGCAGTGAAGCTCACAGTTGGAAAGACAATTTAAATGCAGCCATTTGAGAAGGTGAGTAACAGACATAATGCTATCCCTTTCCAAAACTGTATATCACTGTAAAACTTAAAATGGTCCTCACAAAGATAGCAAAGTAGTAGCAAACCTATCTACCAGGCAGCAATGCATACAACTACAGAAGAAGCAGCTGACCATTAGCCATTTGGCTGAATCAGGTTTTCTGAAATGTGAATATTTGCCCGGATTTTTTTTCTAGACTGTTGCTCGGACGACACAAGCAATTGTAATATGTGTAAAAACAATTTTTAGTCGTGGCGCGACAAATAACGTATACTAAAAGCGAGAAAACTCAGTCAGATGTGATGTCGATCCAACACAGTGATAATACTGAGTCATCACTCCTGTATGAAAGCTGGCTGCTGCAGTGAAGCTCCCAGTTTGACCGACACTATTTAAATGCAGGAGGTGTCTTATTCCCTGTCTGGTCTCAGCTCATCCAGAGCCTTGAGCCTGATCTGGACTCACACATCCTCCTCTGTCCCACCTCTTTACCCCGAGAGCAGCAGTGAGCTCAGATCAGCGCATTCCTCCTTAACTTCATATCCGCTCTAAATGCAGCTACTCGCTGTCTAAGCAGAGCCCCAATGACTGGCCCTTTGTCATCCGCAGACAGAGCTAATTTAATTACAGGCCAGAGAGAGAGGGAGGGAGGGAGGAGAGAAGTGAAGGGAGGAGAAGAGAGGAGAGGGAGCAGCTACTACTCACCGTGGACTCTCACTCGCCTGTCAATACCAGATATGAAATATTGATCGAACAACGCAGACTTTATGAAAAATGTATGACGTCACGCAGCGAGTTAACCAGCGAGGCAGACAGGCGGACAAGTCAAGGCTCAGTGAGTGAATTAAGAAGGTGTGTGTGTGAGAGTGTGTGTTGGGGTGTGGCTTTGGTCTCAAGGGGACGTAAAGCCCCACTGACCCACATACCTCTGCATGGATATTACATTATTCAGAGAGAGAGAGAGAGAGAGAGAGAGAGAGAGAGAGAGAGAGAGAGAGAGAGAGAGAGAGAGAGAGAGAGAGAGAGAGAGAGAGGCAAACAGAACTGTCTCGCTTACCCCTTATTCACCTTCTGATGAACTCTCCTTCCCCCTAATTTTAAACAACCATACTGGTGGTCAGGCTAAATTTGCATATACAATGCATTTCTGCAAACAATTATCTGAATTATATCCATCCATTTCTTTATTTCTTTGCTTCCAGGCAGCCATTGGTTTCAGTTATATTCGGTAAGATGTGAAAAGTCTTGTGTAGAGACGTAAAATGTGCTTGAGATATGTCATTCTCTATTACAGAAATAAAAGGCCACCTTTATGTTTTTTGTTTTGTTGTCACATAGGGTTAGGCTTAGGGTTAACCCTTTCCTGTGCGGTGCATTCAAAGATGGTCGAAACAATGAAGGTTAAGATGTCAAAACATATTTAAGAAATTGAGCACTGCTCCCTTTCCGTAGTCTCTTTACTGAAAAACAGCATTTCTGTTCTTAATCAAAGTCAACTGAAACACTGACACATAATACAAAGAAAAGGGCGATAGAAAATTACATCTGCAACATTTTGAAAAAAAAAAACCATACATCTGATTTTAGTTTACAAAACCTGTCTATTTGTGTTTTCCTGTTTTAACTGAATATCTTTGAGTGTTAAATTACCGGTTAAAGAAAAAAATAATTGTCAAGTTGGGCCCTGGGAAATTGTAAATGACAAAAAACAAACAGACAAATACATTGTGAAAAGTTGCAGTCTTAGAATAATACAATTGTAATTGAATGAACATTTCCATTCCCATGAAACATCCACAGCTGCTGGCATTGTTCTTATAACTTTTAAGTTACAGTTCCGTCTCAGTTGACATTAGTCTGGCTATCAGCAGACCAAGCCAAGCCCAATAGATATGAGTTTGAGCCTTAGTCTGGGGAGTCTGCTCTGTATTTTCTTTGCACAAGGGGCGTGACCAACGGGCATAGTTCAAATGACTCTGAACGCAGTTGGAAAGTCTTTCCTCCAATCTGTCTAACGATCCGGGTGACGTGGGAGCGACAGCGGCATCAACGGGTTGCTGCGCTTTTGGTGGCAGCCATGTTAAATGTAAACAAGAAGCTGCTTGGTCACTTCTCTATCATCATTGTGTTAAATCCAAAGCCAATGGCTTGCCAGGGAAAGAAGACAGTTTGTGATGTGAGTTTGCTCAGTCTAAATAAAATAAGGTTTGAGTGCAATATTTGCCAGAACCGCCGCAATAAGGAAGCAAACAGGAAGTAAAATTTGCAGCAATCCATTAGTGAAACATCCAGAAAAATGGTTCCTAATGACTGGATGACGTCGAAAAACCGCTCTTTGTCAAACCCAAGTGTCAGCAGATTCATGGCCTGCACAAAAGGAGAAAAATGCTGCTATTCAACATTTCAATAAATAATAAAGCTTATAAGTAGAAGAAGAGAGTGCTGTGTTGACACCCACACATACAAACACACACATGCAGACATAAGCAAACTGTCGCCGCACACTGTACATAAACACACTCATCCACCAGTGTTTCCTTTAGGATTTCTTACAGCAGTGGGGGCAGGTTTGTCAACGAACAACAATCTTTTGAGGAACTATAGGGACACTACAACAGGTCATCAAAATGAATTCTTCAAAGGGAAACCAAAACCCAAATGACTACATCTATAGACTATTTCCAATTTATATTCTATTACATTGACTTACTTACCGTTTTAATGTTTCCAGATGTTTGATATCAGGACAATAAGCTGACAGAACTGACAAGCTGAACACTGCCCAATTAGAACGGACCCACCAGCATGTGGAGGTAAACTGGACGGACCCAATAACCTCTGAAAGGCTCTACTTGTTAAATTCCGATGTGAGCGTTAGCCAACAGGGGGATGCATTACATCGGCAGAATAATTTAAAAAGGCAACTGCGACTTCATTTGGGGGTTTACCCTATTTCTGATACCGTGGCGGCAGAGATTTGGATATGGCGGGCCGCCACTACAAAATCAACATGGAGGAAACATTGAGGCCTACAAATTGGGAGAGATGCAAATTGTATAAAAATAAATACTCTCCTTGCTTTTGCTCGTACACACGGACATGCAGTAGGTGGGGCCTGTGTACTGGTATCAGGGGGATCAGCAGGGAGCATGCTGGGAAGGTTGATAAGGGCTCAGGGCGCTTTCTTATCACACAGATTATGCTCAGGTCAGCGCTACTCTTCTTGCTTCCATTGCATTCCTCTGACTGACACACCACACACACACCACACACACACACACACACACACACACACACACACACACACACACACACACACACACACACACACACACACACACACACACACACACACACACACACACACACACACACACACACACACACACACACACACACACACACACACACACACACACACACACACACACACACACACACACACCACCACCCCCTTACGCTGTAGGTTCCTAAAGAGCAACACACAACACAAAGTGGACAATGTACTCTACCTTCCTGAGAAACTACTTTCCTACTTACCCAACACCTGCCTCATTCCTACATTTCTCAGAATCTTAAGCTGACACCAATATTGATGATGTAGATCGTTTTGGTAGTTAGGAAAATGAAGAGCACTGACAGAATTATGCCAAAGCAAAACCACATTAAAGATGTTAGATTTCACAAGTTACTGCATTCTGGTCCATTAATTATGTATTATTGTCACATTCTCTTGAGCAGATTCACACAATAGTAGTTGATTCACGTGCATCTCGTTTTCCAAACTTTTTGGAAATTTGCTTAAAACTACATCTTTAACTAGTTTATTCACAACCAAGTTGAATCCTTCCAGGTGACACAAACTCACACACCATGTTGGTCACGCACACACACACCTTCAACAATGGGCTTTTCTCATCCGGGCTACAGAATTCCCACTTGTATTTACGCACACACGCACACAAGGCCTGCCCGCCTGCATTGACCATGACCCTGCTCACACACAGTCTTCAGTAAGCAGGGAGATATTCTCGTACTCATCTATGCTGTTTTGAGTTTCTACCTGGACCCCAAAATAATAGGCTGACGGAGAATCTGTAGTGAGTCTGCATTGTCTGGAGTGACACAGATGCTGTGAAATTGAATTTTGAATGTAACTTTCAAGGCTGTGAGCGCCACAAACTTCACCCTCAATGTGGCGAAGGGTTAATTCTTAGAATCAGATATTCCAAACAAAAACAACCCAAAACAATCTGCTTTGCTCCCTAGAGGTAAGTGAGAAAATATGTCGGCGCACAAGCCCTCTAAGACTTGTCATATTTGGTTTTAATGAAAAACATCTGGATTTTCTTGACAAGAACACATTGGTTTGAATTTTCAGACAGATTGTTTGTCCCCACATTTTAAAATTGTAATATGTTTTCAGCTCTAACCAGCTGCTGATCACTGTAGACCTCAGTAAACAAGGGCCTCTTGCGATAAGAACCCAGCATCACCCAGAACATGTGAAGAAAGGTAAATAAAATGTGTGTGTCTGTGTGTGTGTCCCCTGTCTTTAGGAGGATTTATGTGTGCCTCTTTAAGTGGCCTTGAGCAGCAGAGTTAATGGCCTCCCCTTTGCTGTAGAGCAGCTGAATGGAGTGGCTCTAATGGGACCAATATATCTGCCTAAACACTGCTTATCACGCCGGCTCAACGGATAGGAGGATGGACAGATGAAAGAGAGAGAAAAAGGACACTGTGTGACTGAAAAAACAGATGTGGATTTCAGAGAGTGATAGAGGAGTCTGAAAGTCTATTGAGAATATTTAACCAGACGAGCTTTAATAAAAGCTTATTCTTTCAGTCCAAGACAGGTCGGTTCACCTCCAGATTACTCATCTCCACTTACTGTTTTTTTGACTCCATGTTTGACATTAAGCAAACATTATACCACACACACACACACACACACACAAAAACAAAAATTAAAAGGAAAAAACTGCAAAAAAAAACTAAAAAATAATGATCGTTATTAATAATGATAACGGCATGATGTGTTCATCTTTGACACATTACTTTTTAACATAAGTTGTTGCAAAGCCTTGAGGGGAGTTGCTACTTTTAGCTTTTTTCCCTCTATTTCTGTTTATATTTAAAAGTTGTCTTACCAAAACACCCCCATCCAGGAGGAAGCCCCTTCGAAATACAGTTTTTCTGGTTTCAAACGTAAAGTTTTGGTGCGTACATTTTTGATATTAATGAACAGTCTCTCCAGGATTTGCGCAGGAGCAGACATGTCCTACTCACATGTTTGCTTCTCGTGTCTGTTTAGCGTGCAAATTAACCTCCCTGACCAAGAGATTTTATCAGTTGATGCTGTTTCAAGTCAGGAGATATTATCACAACTCAAAAGAGTAATTGAAGACCTTAATATTGCGTAGCATCAGAGTGGAGGATTAACTGTTGGGGGCCATGAAGTCCATTTTTCAGTTTAGGAAAACAGAAAATGTCCACCACTAACGCAGTTCTGCATCACCACATGTTAAATTGACTCTGTGCAGGACGTTTTGATAGTTTGTAGGGCTAATAATTAATTTTTTCATAATTTCAAAGTATCTTTCTTGTCCTGCCACAACACCAAATCTCCAACTCAAACTAATTCCCTCTGTTCCTTCTCATGCGTCTCAGTCTCTCCCACTCCGCTCATTCTTCATTTGCCTCCCATAGCCGGCACCGACAGAGGCGGCTTATCTGATTCTGAGCAGCTCTGGTCGGTAGCCAGCGCATATTTCAGTCCGTCAGAGAAGAGTAGCCCTGCCAGCAGAGTTTTTCTTGGCAATGTGTCTGGCGGTGACCTGTGTGATGGACTCCCTCCACCCTCCTCCACCTCCACAGTAAACAGACCCCCTGCTTCATCACAGCCGCAACACCACGCTGCATTCATAAACGTGCAGAAAGCTCACTGCAGACTAGCCCTTTCAATCTGTATCATTGCAAAGTGGTTATCATAGTCTGGTGTATCAAAGTCAACCCATGTGACTGTTTATCCATCTTTTATTTCTTTATCGCCGTCTGTCTTGTATATACGAAAGTAAGAGAGTGTGTCAAAGTGGATATTATTTCCCTCTGAAATGTAGAGGGGTTTCCGTACAAATGCATCATACTCATACTGACGATCTGCAGGCATTGTCACGAGACATTTTATTGTCCATCAAGGCATCTAAAGCAGAAACTAATTATGCTTGTTGCCATGACGAATCTCTGCCGGGTGCTTGACACCAGTGAGAAACACTTGAGTGCTGACATCCATACAACCCACTCATTTTCTTCCTAAGAGGCTGAATGACAGGAAATAACTCTGATTCCGTCTAATGATGACATTAGAAGACTATTATGACTATCGGTTGCTGGATAAATGAAGTTATTATTTCTCTAATGTTGCCTTGCCCTGTCCTTTAGACACCCACCTGCAGCAGATAATTCATCTCTTTACATAGATTATTACTTACTACTTACTGTTTACTGACCAAGGATAGGCCTAATCAGTTTGGCGTTCATAAAAGGTAGAGGTTAATAGTGAACAAGAGGGCTCAAAAAGGATCAACAACAAAAGAAAACTATTTCAAAGGGGGTAAAGAGGCAACCTTGAGTCAGAGTGTGAAAAAGGCTGGATAAAAAAAACATATACATACATACATACATACATACATACATACATACAGACATACATACATACATACATACATACATACATACATACATACATACATACATATACACATATATTAAAAAACTTTTTCAACATTATTATTGCTTTTTCCCCACATTTAATGTTGACATTTTCAGCGCTCATTTCGACGGCCCATTTTTTGTGACAATTTTCTTTACTGAAAACAGGTCAGTTTGACCAGAGGACAACATGACGGATATATATATATATATATATATATATATATATATATATATATTAAAAACTTGTTGGAAAACTTAATACAAAACAAATATATGCCATGGCTGTCACACCTTGACATCCCTTTATTTCTAAATTGGACTGAGTTGCTAGATTAAATATCAGAATACCCCAAATCAGTGTTTTCAGGTGATTATAGATAGTCGTATAATGTTTTCCAATTATGTGATCCAGAACGAGATATTTCATTGTACAGGGAAACATGTTTCCTTACTGTGCCTATGACAATGAAACTCTGACAAAATGAAAATGAAACTGCTAGACAAACGACCATCCCTTAGCCAAAAGCATGTGTTTCGGTGCAGCTTTGATTTGCGATAATAGGGCAGTTTGAGAAGACAAAGGCAGGTGATAATGAACATGAACATGAACACAGAACACACACACGAAACACACACACGACACACACACACACACACACACACACACACACACACACACACACACACACACACACACACACACACACACACACACACACACACACACACACCACACCAACAAACACACACACACACACACACACACACACACACACACACACACACACACACACACCAAACTTATTCAAAATAAGCAAACACAGCTGCAGTGGTCCGTCTGGTTTTGCAACATGAGATGAATGCATTTGTCTACTTCAATCATCAGCAGCGTCAACAGTTAACCTCAAGAGTTCTCATTGGGAGTGATATGATCAACAAGTGGCCAAGTTCATTCATTCAATACAAAGCTAATCCCGCTTGTGAAACGTGCAAGTTGACTGAAAAACATCCACGCAAATCAAATCAAACCTCCTTGTTAACTATAGTTGCACTTAGCAATAGCTAACCATTTCAATTTCTTTTTTGTTTTTTGAAAGGTGCTGTGGTGTCTAGGGCTGTGACTCATAAATACCTCAAACATTATTTCCAATTAGTCCATTCATTATTTAGCCTATAAAATGTCAAAGATAATGACACGTGCATACCGCAAGTTCTCAGAGCCCAAGGTGATGTCTGCAAATTGTTTATTTTGTCTGGCTGTCAAAACTCCAAATGAAGTATCGTAGTTACGTGATTATAAATTACAGTAGTGAACACATGAAGAAAGGCAGAGCTGAAGAAAAAGTGCTCGACACACTCATCCCCAAGGCAGTTAGTGGGTGATTGATTCTTAGAGGGAAAATACATCATCTCTAGCTGCCACTTTCTTCATGTGAATCGCGCAGCTTCATCCACTTGTGTTGCTTCTCCCTCCCCAAGAAGCAGCCAAACCACAGCAGCTGTAGCTGTTCTTTCTATCGCTCTGATCTGCAAAAGGTCACACAATGGTCCTGAAAATGATACAGTTTCTAAATTAACGTATCCACCTCAGTCCTGTTCAATGTGTAATAGGGATAGACTGATAATCGGCCCTGGCCAATTATCGTTTTTTGGCAGTTTGCAGATGATCTGTATCTGTGTTTTATTTGCCTGATAACCAATGAAGTTATTTCATTTAAAAGTGCGCAACTTTGGCTCGGCTACAGCTCTGTGACTGTCCCTCTGCTTCGGTTTCACTCACCACCGAGTCTGACGTAATGTCTGACTATCTTTTACTGCGTATTATGTTGACGGTTTCTAATTCATTCAATAATTGCTTTGAAGCATTTCAGCAAAGTTTTGTGTTGGAGTTCGTAACATTCCAAAATCTAAACTTTGACTCGAATGTCCCATGACATGGTGCTCTTTG
>NC_045733.1:28627024-28628119 GCF_008692095.1 Etheostoma spectabile | reverse complement strand
TTTTATAAAGACCTTAGTGGTCCCCTAATAACATATCTGAAGTCTCTTTCCCGAAATTAAGCCTTGGTACAGTGAAGATTTTCATTTTCACTGTAATTGCATATCGGGTCCAAATATCGGTTATCGGTCCTATGAAATGCTAATAATCGGTATCGGCTTTGGAAAAGCAGTAACGGGCGATCCCTTATGTGTAAGATCTTTATTGATTTTCCAGAAGCATTCCAGACAGTATCAACACCAGAACTAAAAACAGCTGAGTGAACAACTTGTATGCATTTCTTTCACATCTACAGCAGTCAGATTCACTGTGTTCACTCGGACGGAATCCCTGCACATGGTTAGGCACTTTTAATGACATTCTGAACATGTTTAGAAACTAAAAATACGTTTAAAACTTTGCCCTGTTTAAGCCTGTTGGGTGCTAACTAGCAAGAGGATAACGCGATTTGGGCAGCATCGATTGGTTTTGTTTTTCACTCTACTGACAGCACTCCAAATTTACAAAAAAACAGAGCCACGTGTTGGAATTGACTGGAATTTTCCTTTAAGGGATAGAGTTTGCTTTACAAGACAATAATTGAAGATATTACATATCAGGACAATGCTCTAACAGAGCAACGAGATGAACTGTCAAGATCCCTTTAACATGTAGCACACCAACTAATGTTCTCCACCTTGGTTGGTAATTCAACATTCCAACGTTCCACATAGCACTTTAAAACCTTAGCACTTTAAAAACATAGCACTTTATCCATCACCTCTGTTGTGTTTAATTACCCACAGAACACATTTAAGATCTACTCAAACAAGCCTATACAAGACTGACAAAGAAGGTAAAGCCAGGCCACAGGCCAACAAGCTCTTTGTCTCTCTTCCTTTTTCTGTCTCTTTCTCTGCCCTCAATCAGCCTCTAATCATGTCCACTTCTGTGTGAACAAGTGTGCTCCCCTCATTTACTGAGCACGGAGTAAATATTTAGGAAGGAGGTGGAGGAGAGGAGAGGGTGACCATTGGAAGGGGCGGATGAGGAAAAAGGAGGAGGAGGAGGAGGATTATGCTAATGTGTCCAAACAACTACAGCCATATCCTGAGACA
>NC_045733.1:28604575-28627014 GCF_008692095.1 Etheostoma spectabile | reverse complement strand
ACAAGACATGAAAAAAGAGACAGGAGGACAGAAACTAAGCGAAGGAACAAACTCGACCACATAGTGCGAAATAAATGAGAAAGCCTTGGGTGAAAAGAAAAGTGAGTTGGGTTTGGAGGCTTCCTATGGTCAGAGGGCAGAGAGAAGAAGGATGCAAAGGCAGAGGGAGGTATGGAGGGAGGAATACATCAAGGGACGGAGAGAGAAATAGACACATAGAGAAGGAGAGAATGGGGTCCTAATCTTCTCTGCTTCTACTTTCGGATCAGCTGAGCCCCCGCAGACACAGCTTCTCTCTGATTGGCCAGGACTGCAGAGAGCGGTAGATTAAAGGAACGGAGGGGGTACTTCTTATTTGTTGGTGGTTTTGCGTGTGTGTGTGTGTGTGTGAGAGTGAGTGAGTGAGTGAGTGAGTGAGTGAGTGATGAGTGAGTGAGTGAGTGAGAGAGAGAGAGAGAGAGAGACATTGTTTCAATGCCTTTATAAGAACCAGTTTGAGTTTAAGATTGTTGGAGTTGTTTTGTTCATGGGACTAGTTTCAAGTTTGATCTAGGGTTAAGGGTCAAGATTAGACTTAGTCATTTAAGACAGAGACTGTCTTGAGCCTTTCAAAAGCCTGACTCACACCCCCCCCCCCCCCCCCCCCCCCCCCTTTAAGAATTTGCAACAGACACAGGGAAGTCTGGAGATTAACGTCGTCTTTATTTAGAGCTTTGCTGAAAAGCTCAAATTAAAGGACTAAATTGTCTGCGAAAGTGGGACAAATATAGATTTTTTTTTTTAAAGATTATTATTACTTTTTTCTCCTTTATTTGATAGCGACAGTGGGAAAGGTGGGAAAGAGATGGTAGATGACACGCAGCAAGGGGCTGCAGGTCGGATTTGAACCTGGGTCGCTGCAAAGGACTCAGCCTTCATGGGGCGCACGCTCTTCCAGGGTGAGCTAGAGGTCGCCCTGACACATATTGATTTTCATGAATGTCAGACACATTTGATTTTTCTGTCATTATGACATAAGCAAGGTTGTAATTGAACTTAAATCTGGGGGTGTACAGCTTTTTACAGAGATGATCTATAGATGAGGATTTGTTGTTTGTTTAAACTGTGAGACACACACACACACACACACACACACACACACACAGTATATGCATGTATTTCTCCAAATGATTTGTATATGCGACTGGAAGATTTTTGCTAAATGGTATCGTATCTCACGTGGGATGGGCCAAATGTTTGGCAGGACACAGAAATGAAATAAAACTAACTAACTGTACAGAGGTTAACACTGAATTAAACCAAAGCTGTTCAAAGCTGCCCTGTGTATGATGAAATACACCAGAACGTTCTTATATTCTTAAACATGGAGTCCAACTGTTTCAAAAGCAAATAAGAAGCAAACCACAGCATTCAACACCTTTGAAGGACGTGAATTCAAGACTTATTCAAGACACTGATGCAGGCATTTTCATGAACTCAATGGGCTATGATTCCCAAAGTCGAGTACAGCACACTACACTGTAGCTAGGCAACTGGCAACAATAACAGACTTTGCCTAGTTCCCTTTTAAGAAACGTTGAATGATTCTGTGTTTCTTGCATTTCACCGTCAGGGTTGCAGAAAAACATAATATAGGTAGATAGTTTGGATAGTTGGATTAAAAAATAAAAATAAATCTGCATAGGTGACAACTCATTGAGATAACTACGACAAACAAACAATTACGAAATCACAAATACCAAGTCAGTGGGTCAATGAAATGGATTCTTCCCATAAATATGGTAGATATAACTCCACCAGGAGGCCCTGGTATACCTCACAGATATTCTGAAATGCATCCAGCGGAGGGTCCACACATAAGTGTGTATGTGTAGAACTGTGAATGTGTGCATTTGACTTTTTAGTGCACACCCATTTCCCAAACCTCACAGGCCTGTGTGAGCCTACAGTAGAGGAAGCCAAACCATTTCAACACACACACACACACACACACACACACACACACACACACACACACACACACACACACACACACACACACACACACCCCCCTATCCCCTCTGCTTTTATTCGACTCAGCAGGACTCCAAAAGTGTGCCCATGCAGTGTGTGGTGTGTGTGTGTGTGTGTGTGTGTGTGTGTGTGTGTGTGTGTGTTCGTTTATTAGGTTTAACTACATTTATGGGGACCAAAAACCGGAATACAGTATACTTATGGGGTCCTGACAGCTTTGTGGGGACAAAATGCTGGTCCCCACAACGTTAAAGGGCTGTTTGAGGAATAAGACTTGGTTTTATGAGTAGGGTTAGAGTTAGGTTATGGTTAGGGTGAGGGTGAGGGTTAAGGTTAGGCATTTAGGTCTGATGGTTAAGGTTAGGGTAAGGGGCTAGGGAATGCATTATGTCAATGACTGGTCCCCACAAAGATAGTGAGACACACTTGTGTGTACGTGTGTGTAAGTGTCCTCTAACTGAAATGCAGGGAGAGAAATAACATGCAGGATGATGTGGAGCAGCGGGGGAGGTGGGAGGAGACCCATGGTGAAACAACAGAAGATGTATAAGTCCTCCAAGGTTATCAAGTCTTATCTGCTGTGGTTACTATTGTTATGAACATCTTATATCAGTGGGTTATTACATTTCATTGCCTTGAACTGGGAGGAGAGATTAGGGAAACTGCGATACAGATAAGATACGAGAGAAGACAAAAGCATAAGTCAGACTCAATTAGACTTTTGGCCATGTTCACTTTCATCTGCAGAGTTCAGAAGGCCATATTCAGAAGGAAAACACATTAAATAACATCCAGGTTAGAGTAGAATAAGGGGATAAAATATTTCCTTTGAGACTTGGAACTGAATTTAAGACAAGTATGAAAAGCAAAAGGGTAATAAAACACAAGTTGTAAGAGAATTATAAAGAATATAAATCATTATGAGACAAAAGTCATAAAGTAGACGTCTCAATGGGAGCAACAAGTCATAACATGATTAATTATTGTAGATGTTGGTTCCAAAATACATATTGTGCGACCACAGCGATTTGGTGTCAACGAGTGTGTCATTTTTTTTTTTTTTTACAAAGCCTCTGCAGTTTTACAAAGCCTCGTCGCCCACACTGTTTCACAGCATGACAATAAAGTACAGGGCATCTGTCAACAAGTCAAATGACGCCTAAAATGCCCAAAAAGTAACAATTATAAACATGCTTTGACTTGAAGTTTTCTTTCCGTTACATAAAGTGAGAAAGTAGCTTCGGTGAGGTAGAGAGTGCGGACAACATGAAGCTTCTTCCTTTTCATCACTTTTCTATCCTTCTCTCTTTTCAGTCAATTTCCACTTCAGTGGGCCTCCTCTCTGCCATTTCCATAGGAACCAGATTCCCAAAGACAGCATGCAGCCTTCGTTCTCCTGCTGATGTGGGTTTATGGACCGTGGACCTGACTGCCAAGAACATAAACTTATTGTAACGGCCGTCAGGATGCCGTGGTGTTGTGACTGTTCTGCACGGCGGTGCAAAGGATCATGGGACCAGGTTATTAATGGTTCCTGTCCTAGTTTAAGTGTGTAAATGATGTTCTGTTAGTGTTTTTGTAATGCATTTTAATACCTAGTTTTTAGTCTGGATTTAATGTCCATGTTTAATTACATTTGTTGGGTTACCATGGATGAGACACTGGGGTAGATTGATGACCAAAAAAAAAAAAAAAAAAAAGTTCCGTGGATTTCGATAAATCTGGCTCTTTGACTTCTTCCACGTAGCTCGCTACAATAGATTTCTCTAATGGAGCAGTGCTTCACATAAGAGTCTCTCACAGCTCATACGTTAGGCCTGTAATCAAACATAGTAAAGTGTGTTATTCTGTCCGTGTGCCACCCGGAGTCATGTACGCCCCCTGAGCTCAGACAGCTGGATTAATGAAGAAAGAAAAGAAAAACGGGTGTTATTAATTTCTTCAAGACTAATTAGTGTCCTGTCCTTGAGATGTGTGACCCTGTAACGCGCTCTTCCTGCTGTTCGACTAGTGGGGCAGAGACACCTGTGTCACGCTCAGTCAGGAATATCACCGATGCTAAGCGATCGAATCTTTTAACATCTTTTGCACCAAGCACTAAATTAGATGTTCCATTTCTGCACTGTGGCTCACAAAGATCATCTGTGCATCTTCTTCCTTCGTTTTGAAGGCTGTGTTTGGACAGACTTCAGTCCTGTGCAGAAAAATGCAGCCTCCTCATTCAGTCCGATTACTCAGCGGGGGGGCTGCCAACGCAGAGGGAACAGGGTCTTCTGCCAAAAGATTTAAACCTGGCTCATCTTTTGGTTGGGGAGAAGGACATCCGCCCCCCCCAAAAGCAATGCATGTTTTAAATCCATTTGCTCTTGAACTGCATAACCGTTAGAGCTGGGTGATGTGGAGAAAGACAAATATGGTATTTGTCACCAAATACATGCGATTAGGGCTGCCCAATATATCAATTTTTTTCATTGTCATTGCAATATGAACTGTGGCAATAAACATAATCGAGAAAGACTGCGACATATTGCAAAAGTCACCCAGAGAATTAGTTAGTGGAAATAAAATATCAGGATAAAACTGCACTATAAAATGTAACTGTCATTCCATTTGTGCCTTTTACGTCCAATTCAGTGTTCATTTGTTAAAAGAAAAAAAAAAGAAGGAAATTAATTAATTTGTTTGTTTTAAACTCAACAAACAATGTGTTTTAGCGGAATGTTGAAAACTGAGCTACAACTGAGTACACCCTAATATCTGTTTATGTATCTCAAGTATTATCGCGTTATACAACAAACGTTATCGCATATCGCATATTTTCCTCACATTGTGCGGCCCTAAATCCGATGTCGATATTCTGAAATATTGTAGGGTCGACTATTGGTGAGTTCACTAAATATTTTGAGAAATAATCATCAATATTGTGGGTATAATGAATAAGTGGGTGAAGGCAAAAAATTAAACAGCTAGAAACAGTCTGGTAAATTCTGACATGATATTAAGATATCCAAAATTAAAGACGGTATCTAGCCTCATATATTGATGTAGCTATTTCGCCCAACCTTTATTACCATCTAAACCCAGGACCCTTAATTAAAAGAGAGATGGAGCAGGGACCCCCTACTACATAAAAATGAAGTAGCATAATAAACTGGGCCTACAATAACGTGCAGGGCGGCCTAAAGCCTTACACATACCTTTTTGAATAGAACACTAACCTACTAAAACGGCCTAATAATTGTTGCCATGGTTTTATAAACTTTCCAAAATTAATAATTATGTGGAGGCCTTGCTTTGACTCTGGAGGACCGCCCAGGGGTCCCAGACCCCTTGTTGAAAATCACTGATGTAAATGATAACAAAAACAGTACAGAGTTAAATTTCTGGGTGTATTATTCCTATCATTTAATGAAGATCAGTGAAAATGTATTGAATAGAAGATTTGTACATGGGGAGATAAAACGTATGAAACACACTGGCTAGGTCCGTTAACTAAATGGCTTTAAAACGGGTAGATTTATGATCCCCAAGGAAAGTAGGGAACGCAATCCCACGACACAAGCACAGCACACAGAACAGCCGCCACATGTGCACTACACAATTTCTACACCTCCACTCCTATTCTCCGGAGTTTCTCACACACACTCCTCCAGGGTGAGTCGGGACAATTGTGCTTTGTCTGAAAATTGTTAAATTGGTATAAATGATAACTAAGTTAAAGTTCAGACTAAAGTCTAGATGCCACAAACTGCTGAAAAGAGATTCTCTCTCTCTCTCTCTCTCTCTCTCTCTCTCTATCTCTCTCTCTCTCTCTCACAATGTCACTCTACGGTTTTACAATCCTACTTGCTTGATTCAATCAGTGTAATAGAAGGCCAGTCAAGTGGGCCTCCACCCACACCCACCCACCCACACCCACACTCACCCAATTTTCAAAAGCAAGCGTACACAATAATGTATGATTTGATAGGGACAATGCAATTTAACACGGTTCCAAATCAGAGCATGAAACTGATGTGGTGCACAGAGAGTTTATATCTATTGCTAATTTGTATCTCTTGCCCCTACTAGTTGGGCTTTTACAGCGCAGTTACATAAAATATACAGCTTTCGGTATCAGAAAACCACAATCTACTAAGCTGGGAACTATTGAAATCTGACGCCTTTCTCTACTGGATTGGATGGGATTTATATACTGAATTATTGCATGATAAATTGATACATTTTAAAGTCTCAAACTAACTCAAACCAGTTCCCAACCTTTAGGCCCGTTCCCCGTTAAAACACATCAACTGCTAGTTACAATCTCACATCACAGGTTGCCAAAAAATTGGGTATAGTGTAGACTTGAGTTCTATAAGTATTTATCATTTCACAAAATAGATAAATAAATATGGCTTCTATGAAGCTCTGTGATATGAGCTCCGAGGTTACGAGATTGAATGGAGGGAGTCTTAGAGCCGTGCGGCTGCAGAGCAGTGGAGCAGAGGATCGATCAGACAGTACTAATGGATGAGGAAGGTCCAGCTAGATGCTCGGATGATCTGTCAGCTGCTACCATGTATCTCTTTAAATAAGTGAGGCACCACAGATCAATACGCAGCGATCAGGCTTACTGAACATTCAACTGGCTGCGGATCAATAGCACTTTGCATCCCCTCTCCCAACCCCTAACTAGCTTAATGTGACAGAAGAAGACTGATAGTCTAGATAGGACATGAACACACACACACACCCACACACCCACACACCCACACACCCACACACCCACACCTCAAAGAGGCTTAGGAAGTGTTAAACAAAAAGGGCAGCATCTGCTTTTCTGAGAAAAAAAGACAAGCCCTCACATTGACATTTCATATCGATACACAAAAGTGTAGATGGGTGAGGAGCGGTGAAGATCTCCTCTACTTGACAAACTGACATGCTCTGCAGGAAAACACTCCTGTCTGGCTCTGCTGCCAAGACTTCCCTCCAGCCAAACACCGTCTGGTGCCAGAAGTCACTCAAGCATTTTTCTGCACGGGGCATACACCACACAGAGCGCCTCGCGCTGCCTCTGCGTCAGAAATACTAGCCCGCCTGGACCAGTGACCCATTCCCCGTTTCACTGGGTGATGATGGGGTCCATATGGGCCCAATTATATTTTTTCGTACTACTCTGGACTATTTATGGAGAAAAACTGAGCACACTTGTACTTTTCAAGCATGAGAAAAATCAAATCTAAGGTCTTGCTCAAAGAAACCATAATATTCTGTGTAGAACTGCGGATTTATTTTTAACAACCACTTTTACAAGCTGGTTTATCCAGCAACTCTAAGAAAACTCATCCATAAACATCTATTCACAAATACCCATATCATAGTATTAAATATAGAAATTAACATCTATGTTTTGGCACTGACCAAAATGTGCCAAAAGTGGAAGTTTTTGATCAGACTTTTTAAAAAAGAAGATTTTAAGATTTTATTTAGACAGAAATCTTGTACAGATGCTTTTGTTTTTACATCATTTACCATTTGAGAAGTTTATACTTAGGGAAAAACTGTTTTCTGGGGGAAAACTATGTTTACAATAATCAAGGAAATTTACTTTTAGTAACGTTTACAATAAGGGCTGACAGATCTTACATCAGGTTCTCTAATCGATTGTGAGAAATGTTTTGAAATCCGAGAATAAAGTTGGCATCACAATCTTTTTGAAATGCAGAACTCTCTGCCCAATTTCATCTGTCACCACCGGGGCAATCGTCGACTTCCACTTGATCACACAGACCAAGTAAACTAAGAGCAGATACGCGGATAAAGGAATCACATCAAAGCCAGTAAAATAGGCTCGTACCATTCACTTCATTCGAGGTTCAAATGGGACCAATTCAGAGTCAGTAAATCTTAGGGTAAGTCGCAGCGAGATCGAAACAAAGGAAAGACAAGGGTTGCAAACTCACTGCATCCGTCCTCGTCACTGTGGTCCCCGCAGTCGTTGTCTCCGTCACACTGCCACTGGGCCGGGATGCAGGTACACTCTCCGAACGCACTGACCGCACATGTGAAGTGGTTCCTCCCACAAGAACACTCAGCGCTGCCCTGGACTCCTGCACACACAGAGGAAGAGACATGTTCAATCAGGCAGGTAAATGACTTTGTTTTTTACAGCAATTCATATTAGAATCTGATTGATAAAGGATTTTTAAGGCCGATACCGATACGAATATTTGGTTATTTAAAAATCCGATGTGCCAATATATTATATTATTGCATTGCTCAACTTTTCTTTTCAAAGCGCTGAAATAGTGCTTTTAAATAGTGGAGTCCATGTCCTTCTAACGCACAGGTCTTACTTAAATATTCAAGCTGTGTGGGATACAATGCTGCCTGGCGCCACTTTTTTTTTTTTTTTTGAATTACAATTATATTGATTTGACTGGGTCAAAATTAGAAACTGAAATGGTTTTGCTTTGAAGTCTAGTCTTCAGGGAATGAAGTCTCAAGTACTTATTTTTGGGACTTGAATCAAACCCCAATCCAAGTGGGAAGTATTTAACTCTCCAGCAGAGCAGTGACAAATCAAACCCTTCTGCCAAATGTATAATGCCTCTAACGTAATACCAAGATACTGCAGGGGTAACAAAATGGCAGTTCAGTCAGAACTCAGATATGTTCATTAGGGGTGCACGATTCAGAAAATGTCACGATTGGATATTGATTTTTAGATTTGATTCAAAAACGATTTTCAGTTACAAAAAAAACATTTCACAGTAAGTAACTGTAGTTACTTTTCCCATGTGATAGTATACATGCCATTACAAAATGAAAAAGAGAAGAAAAAAAAAAGAATCGCTTTTTGGAATTCTATGAATCAATTTTGAATCTAAAGAGCTTGAATTGCGATACAAATGTGAATCGATTTTTTTTGCACACCCCTAATGTTCATGTGCTGCTTTCCTTGTTTTAGCATTGGCATTTCTTTGCATTTTCCTGGAATGCCGTCTGCCATGCAGCTTCTCTATCACCGCTCCAACAAGCTGTGTACTGTAAACTATAGACTAATGCGCTCCATTCAGCCACACACTATGTCACCATCTTGAAATGAGACTCCATAAACCTTCTGAGGGCAATAAACATGCCCAATCTTAATATGGATGGCTTTCATTAAATGAATCTCTTCTGTCAGAACATAAACATCTGTGTGCTGTATGTGTCACACAGAGAGAAAGGATAATGACTATGAGTATGCAGCTGTAGCCTCAGGTAGTTTTAGCTTTTCGGCATATAGAGGCTGAGGCTCAGTGGTAGACTGCCGATCGGAAGGTTGGTGGTTCGATCCCCGGCCATGCAGTCCCATGTCAAAGTGTCCTTGGGCAAGACACTGAACCCCGAGTTGCTCCCACAGTGTATGAATGTGTGTGAATGGTGAATGGTTCCTGTACTACGTTAAAGCGCTTTGAGTAGTCAAGACTAGAAAAGCGCTATATAAGAACAGTCCATTTACATTTAAATAGGACGAGTGTCTTTTAAAAGCGGCACAAATTGATTTTTGTGTGTGATTAATGATGAGTTAAAAAAAGATAGTTTAATATATTTACCTGCATGACAGAAAACAAAGGTGTCACTCAAAACAGGGTTGTGTGGTACAAGCAAAACACAATATTTCAATTTATTTTTCAGTTTAAGTCTTTAAATCGTTTTCAATTTTTCTTAATTCTTAATTTATTTGTATGAAATAACATTATTTTTACTCATGTTTAGGGCCTAAGAAGTAATTTCAGTAAAGCATAAGATAAAAGAAAAGATTTGAGCTAAGTCTATGTGGAAAAAAACAATCAAAAAAAACATTCAGCCTGACCGTGGACTCCCAGGTAGCACAGGGACTTCTGCAAACAGCAGGAGCTTAGGGACATAAACAATCTATGAAACCTCATCAATCTCTCACTACTGACGATCCACTCATTTTGATTAACAAGAAATAAAAATTGTATTTCAACAACATTCAATACATATTTTCTTTAACCCATCACATTGCTTACTGTCCCTTTAATATGCCACCTTCTCACTGACAGTTTGTATATGTACACAGACAAACATGGTATCCAAAAGTACACACACACACACACACACTACACTACACTACACTACACTACACTACACTACACTACACTACACTACACTACACTACACTCTGATTTCCCACCACAGTAGGGAAAAACACAGAGTCACCACATTTTCAGACGCATCACAGCAAATCACGTCCAGGAAAGGAAATAAATAAAGGTTTCCCATTTTGCTCTCACTTTGAAGCCCATTAATGGCCATCTGTGTGTGCGCGTGTGTGCGTGTCTGTGCGTGTGTGTGTGGTTGTGCCTAATTTGCTAAAACTGGCCTGCCGCAACAAACCCAAAGTTTCTTGGAACGTGCATGTGTGTTATGTTTTTGTGTGAGAGAGAGTAAGAGAGAGAGTGAGAGAGAGAGAGTGAGAGTGAGAGTGAGAGTGAGAGTGAGAGTGAGAGTGAGAGTGAGAGTGAGAGTGAGAGAGAGAGAGAGAGAGAGAGAGAGAGAGAGAGAGAGAGAGAGAGAGAGAGAGTGAGTGTGTGTGTGTGTGTGTGTGTGTGTGTGTGTGTGTGTGTGTGTGTAGTTCCTGGCCTCCTCACAAAGGCATCAGTCAAACCAGGAGGGTCTGGCAGAGAAAGCTCAGTAACCTTCAGATCCCTCCCACAGCACTAAATTAATGGCCTCTTTCTTTTCATTTCCCTCTCTTTCTCCTCAGTCTTGTCTTTCCACCATCCCCTCTTCACACTTCCCCTTCAGATGCCTCCCTTCTTTTCTCCTCTTCCCCACTTTGTTCCTCTTCCCTCCCCTGGTTTCGAGAACTCTCCGCTAACAGTAGAGAATACGGGGATGGCGTCACCCAAGTCTTCCTGTCTGTAAAGTTGTCTAATTTCCTTGAGCAGTCTGTAGTCCCTGCAGTCCTCACACCCCCGGGTTGTTTGTTGTGTTCACACTGGCCGCGTACATTTTGTGTCCCTTCACTTACGCAAGTTTGATAGCTTGAGTTTGAATATTTCAACTCACGCAGATACGAGATAGATGTAAACATTTGTGTTGTGTCTATTCACGTCTTTGCATTGATTTTGTATGTTATCGCGCCACGCGATTCACATAAAATGTGGCCGGTGTCAGCACACAGTAATTACTGAAAATCCCGAACTAAGATTAATTCCTGATACCCCATAGTACAACATTATTACGATTAGACTGCAGTGTTGTGAGCTGTGCTGGATTTGTAACTTTAAGCATATGTCAGTTTTATTCAGATGCGTGTGTGCGTTTTGTTGCACTGAGCTAAATTAAAGTCTGGAGCAGAAGTTGTGTCAACATGAAGCCACATCACAGGCTGTGCACATGTCAAACAGGCCACTGGCTCCAACCAGAGCCAAAGAAACCAGCATACTGTACGCACTGTACTGTACATGCATGTGTCCATACCAGGACTGAGAATAGGAATGGGCAATATGGCAATACACATGGCAGGATGACGGCAAGAGATGTGTCAACAAGTAGAGATTTTGGTTTGTGTTCATGCCTTTAATATTTCTGGTTGTACTAAACCGTTGTGGAAAGTGTTACAAATCAAATAAAGGAGGATTGTTTGTTTATTAATTGCTTCATAAAACTACATTCCAAAATGTATAATTTCACAAACATATTTTGCTAATGCCATATGAAATGACTGAAGGTTTTATCCATTTTGCCATAAAACTTGCTAACTGTTTTGGTATGTTTTCAGTTATTAGGTTGTACTAAGTGCCAATAAACAATGCAAACATTAGTTTACAGTCCGGTTACCCTGCCAGCAAAAAAATAATCACAACTTGTCTCGAGGAGGAAACAAGATCCTGATGTTAACTGATGAGACTGATGATGACGAGTGAAAGATCAACACACAGATTATTAGTTTTGGAAACAAGTATGAAAAGGTGTGTCACAACCAAAAAAATCCACTTGAATCTCATTCTCCCTTTTCTCTTACTTACACACACACACACACACACACACACACAATAGCTAAACATGCAAAAGGCTGCGACATATCGCCAAAGACCCTCAGAGATGTTTTGTGTTAGTTGAAAGAAAATATTTGTAGGAAACCGCACTTCAAAATATACAGTATCTGCCATTCTTTTTTAAGTGGTGCCTTTTATAGTTAATTCAATGTGTTCAATAAAAGAACATTGGAAATTATTTGTTTCCACTTTGTTCTAAATTCAACAAGAAGTTTGTGTATAAGAATACTAGAAGGACAGGAAATACAGAACTGAGCGTACACACACACGCGCGCACACACACACACACACACACACACACACACGCACGCACGCACACACACGCACACACGCACACGCACACGCTTTCAAGAGTACCACCGTGACAAGCCTCTGATGCATCACACAGATAGCAGATCACATGCTTGGCTGTTTTGTAGGGGCAGAGATCACTTTGAGCTGTATGTCCAAATCTAGCGACAATACATCAGACTATCTGAGGATGTTTAGCCTATGTGGAGCAGCTAGAGTCGAGTCATCGGAGCAGGTAACTGATCTTGGACAGAAAGATCTTAGAGCTCTATCTGCCTGAAAAGCCTAGTTAAAAATACAGAACACGAGCAGTACAGGGCAAACTGCTGCCCAAGAACAATAGACTACTGCCTTTTCTGAAGTTATCGTGCTTCTTCGGCTGACTTTCACAATAAAAGCCTTCCAGCAAAGAAGAAGATATTGTTGAAGTGTCACAGGCACAGTCAGTGGCAGGAGCGGAGCACAGGTTAGCGTTAATCACGAATGTTGGTATGAATCTACAAGTGGATATTTTGAAACCACATTTTTATCAGTGGATCAGTTTGAAACAGTTGTGAACTGGTCAGGCAAAGAGCTGCAGGCGCTTCATGAAATTTGGGCGAAACTTTAATTTAAAAAATTAAAGTAAACAATGCATTTTCTGCCAGTACTGTTGCCAGGATTATAATAATAAATAAGAAGGATGAGCCAGAGACATCGTAGAAATATTCATGAGAAGCTAACACTAGACAACCTGACAAGCCCTCTTTTATTCTGAAATTCAAATGTGTGGAAATAAAAAAAGAAGAAAAACCATGTCTTGTAGGCAGGTGCCAGAACCCCAACTTGAGATAAAACGTACTGATGGACAGAAAATGCTCTCACTTACAATATTGTTATTATTATTACTACAATAATCAATCCTAGTAAGCACATCAATCCCACAAACAAGCCAAATGTTCAACAGAGTTCATATCCAGTGAAAAAGGAGGAAAGCTCCTGTTTCAATCTAATAACCGGTGACGCAGGCCGACGTGTTGAGCCCACTTCAGACCAACGGTGAGACAGACTGTAAAATCAATTCACACTTCACTCGCGGCTGCCAGAGGCCAGAGTGGGAATTGTGAGCCAGAATGAACCTCCAGTGGAGAAAAAGAAAACAGAGACCACCAAAGATCCTCCACCGCTGGTCACTACAGCCTGAAACGGTCTTAACAGGCCGGGTGAGGAACAAGACAGGTGGTCCCCCCCACCCCACCCACCCAAAAGGTAAACAGAGATGATCCCACAAACCCACGCTGACACCACGTCTAAACCTGACCCACCTACAGCAGCTGCCGGCCGGCAAAAGCCTGCGTCCACTGACCAAACCGAGTCGGAAGCGGCCACGTTGCAGGACTCTCAGATCTAACCAGGTGGCATTCAACCTCCATTTAACCATGTCACAATTTGCTGTTGTTAAATATTCAAAATGTGTGTGTGAAGAGTTAAGGAGAGAGCAGTGGGGCCAAAACACACAATGGTAACTCAGCCCTGAGAGCGGGCGGGCCACACGCTTTGAACGATGTCAAAAGGCTGCTGGTTAATTAGGCGTGGACCTCCCTGGAGACTACCTGGAGGGTCGGAGCTGCGTCTCTTTCAGCGTGCGAGTGTACCTCTGTAAAAAGTGATAAGCAAGATATTGGGGGCAAAAATGAGCCATCTGAGAATGTGCAGGGGTAGGACAGGAGCACAGTGGGAATGAGCCAAGCCTTTTGTCCGTCCTCTGTCTTCCTGCCACCCGTCCGCTGCTGGTGTTGAGCTGTAAAGGCATTGCTTCAGAGAGACAGCTGCGTCTCAGCATGTCAGCAACTGTTCATGCCCGAGCCGTCCCAAACCAGCCGCATTCAGCCACACCGCATGGCGTCGCGCAGTGCTGCACAATGAGAATGGACACAACTGGCGCCCCGCCACGCTGTCAGGCAACAGTGTACGTCCATCGTCACGTCTCGCCATGTGACGCTGCCGACAGAACGAGACGCCTGAGTGATCACGTATACAGGACGGCTGTTCACCTGTACTAACTGTCTGTCACCATTCACACTGAACAGAAAGCACTGCAACTGGGAGGCATTCTTGATGTTAAGACATGGCTGAGTGGTGAAAACACTATTCCACATATAAGACACCTAAAACACCTTTGCAACACCTGTTTGGGGACATTTTAAAAGAAAACTGTATGCATCTGTATATGACACAGTAATAAGATAAAATAGCAGAATATAGTGATATTTGAGAGAAATCAACACAAAAATGCAAAGCGAGCAATCTTTTGCTAATCAGGAATAAACAAAGCTGTCTACGTTTAATCCTTGTGTTGTCCTCGGGTCAAATTTGACCCCTTATAAAAAAGAAAAGAAAAGTGGGTTTCTTTCAACCAAATTTTCAGAAAAATAAAACACTCTTCACAAGTAAAATAAATTATCGGCCCACTACTTTCTTTACATTTTGATGTTTTATTTAATTTTGTAGCATTCAAAAAACATTTATCATGAAAGAACGTTGAAAAAAAGGGTGACAAAATGTCCGCAAAAGCTTCAAAAACATGGGGGGGAAAAGATTACAGAAACATTAAAAAGGCAGAGAAAAAAAATGGACAGAAACATTGGAAAAAGTGACAAATACCCTTTTCGGTTTTGAAAAAGACGAGCAAAACGTTTTGACCCAGAATAACAATAAGACAACACAAGGGTTAATTTAACCTTGCCTCACCCTGCAGATTGTGTCAGTTCCATCTTTAATCACGTCTATCACGTTCAGATTGGGTTGACATTGCAACGGCGGACGCTTCATATCAGCGCTGTATCCTTCATTTAATGAATTTAACAATAATTGTGATTGTGACTTTTTTGCCCAGACATTGACGAGAAGGACGAGCTCTGTGTCTTACAAGGTGCGGGAAGCACACATCCTAACGTGTTATCTAACTCATTTGGAACTCTGTATTCTGTCCATATCCACGACCAAATCCAATATTCACTTCCATGTAAGCATCTTTCAAGCTACTTGATGCTCCAGTTTCTTCACTGACGACTAGCTTCTAGCTGTCTGCCTGGTCCTGGGCAGGTATTGTACAGTGGGTTGCTTAGCGAGTGTTTTTTGCAGAAAAACCGCTGCCTGCTGCTGGAAACAAGGTTGAGGAAAGCAGTGAGACTGAACAATACAGACAAAAGTTCCATATATTAAAACAATGACCGTAAAGAAGCAAAAATGCTCCAAAAAGAGTTGGTGATAATTCTCAATGGGTTAATCACCTTTTCACTATACACATTTACGGTTACATAACATATTGATTGGCAGAGCTTTAGTGAACTATTTCCCAGGCTCCTGCTCCTTTTTATCTCCACATCTCTCTCCATTACAACACTCAAAGAGCACATGCACTGAATTCCCCATGGTTATGATGGCTCTGGGTTACGCTGACTTGTCTTCACAGTGCCAAACAGCTCATCCTCCCTGCCCGTTCCCCCTCTCCGTCGGCTCATTGCCACCTACTAATTTGCCCACTGTAGGTTGGGCCGCCCTGATGTGGCGAGCTGGTAACCACGGCAGCACATGTGGAGCTAAGCTGAAGGGAAAAAAGTGTTGAGAAACAACGTGCACGAGCAAGATGCACACGTGTACCACTTATCAACCGGAGGGAACTTCTTAAAATGCCACATCTTCAAAGCACCGCTAAAAAAAAAAAATAGTCCTGGACAGACCCTTCAACACAAGCTCATCCCTCTGGTTTACACACACAAACACACACACACACACACACGTGAAATGTGAAGCAGTTGTTCGGCAGCAGGGTTCTTTTCACGCCTGCTCATCTCAGACTTTCATTAAAACTCAGGTCTTATCACAGTGGAGCGCTCAATCACTTTCTTGTGATGTAACTCAGCAGCAGGAGTGTGTGTGGTGTGTGTGTGTGTGGTGTGTGTTGTGTGTGTGTGTGTGTGTGTGTGTGTGTGTGGTGTGTGTGTTGTGGTGTGTGTGTTGTGTGTGCTTGCCTTTAAGGCTGAACGATTTCAACGCTCCCCAAACCGGACCAAAAGCTTTATTACAGACTCATTTCTGCATGTTCACCTGTGCAGTACTTCATTCAAGCAAACTATGCAAGCAAGTACAACACTACACACACACACACACACACACACACACAGCCAAGTCATTGCCTATTAACTAAGTGCGACCCAGAATCATGTAGGAGGATACTGTCCTTTATTCCCCATGAAATGAGCGAAAACAACATAATTACACGCTTAGTGATATATCATCGTCCTGCTTCTGAGGGTTAAAAATAAAAGGCCTCTGAGATCAAACAAAGGGGAGAAATGAAAGGACAGTGCTGCAATGGAGTTGTATAACTAACACACACACACACGCACGCACGCACGCACGCCCGCCCGCCATCATCCGTGGCCGGCCAGCAGTCTCTCTGAAGTCAGTTCAAAGATGACACTGACTTGGCCAGGGATGAGTGACTGGCTGCTGGATGGGCATGCGGGCTGGCACTCGGGGGTCGGTGGGTGGGCTGACAAAAAGGCCCCAAAAATGTGTTTTAAAAAAGCAAAATTCGCAAAACAATAATTAAATAAATAAATAAATTACGCTCGCTTGAGGTGGGGTTTTTTTGCCTTTTTTGAAAAAGATGGAAACAGCATTGCCATATAAGGTGTGACTTAGCGGATATGTAACTCACATGACTATAGTCTCGGTATCCATTGGGAGGGGGGGGGGGGGGGGGGGGGGAAGGATCGGGATACGGGTCCCCTTCAGTCCACCGTACGCTTGTGGCACAAGGTGTGCAGGTGAGTTTTGGTGTGCTTATAGCCTGTGCCTCAGCCATGTCGGTTAAAGTGATGAATGGAACAGTTTGAATGGTACGGCCCTGTGCACCGTGTTAACACAGCGGTGAACGGTTGTCTTGCTGACAACAAAAGTCTCTGCCACAACCCTGAATTCTGCACAGGTGGCCAACTTGTACAATGCTACCTCTCTCCATTTAGCCAAAGTACTTAGCTTCTAAATTCTTTGATTTAGCAAGCCGGTTTGCAATCTACAACCATGTGTAACGTCGACTTGTGACGAAACTACCCTTTGCATAGTCTAGTTTATTCGCTCTAAACCAGTTGGAGGAAATGCTTCTAATTCACATTTTCTTTCTTTTTTTGCAACCTTTTAAAAGTTCTCTTGACAATTAGATGGAAACATGACAAGTGTACAACCCCCCCAACAACTTCTAATGCTGCAGCCTCCAGAAAATTTTACATTTGTTGATCATTTTGCTTGCATGTTAGATTTTATGGCAAGCAATATGTGAATGCAACACTGTTCCTACCAGCACACAAAACACATTATGTATATATTGTAGGTCTTAATCTGTGAGATTTATTTGTAAAAAAACATGTGCAATACTATACCTAAACACTGACATTTGACAAATGGTACCAGTTAGTTTAAAGCAAAATTTCAATTGAAAAAATAATAATAATAGAGCAACAACCAATGTCTATTTTGGAAAATTTTTACAGACAATGTTAAATCGCTTGATCTTTGGACCAAAGCAGATGCCTCCAGCAGAATTAAACCAAACCCGTTTTTAGCTTTGTGAGATTTCTCACCAACAACTAAACTGGTTTACACTGGCCAAAGTGAAAACGTATGTTATGCTTGGCATACTTCTGAATTAATGTGAAGAATCTTTTATAGCCAAAAACGTCTGTGTGAGTGATGCAGTGTGGTCTCCCTGGTCACAGGGCCATGAAGGGGTTAAGGAGGGAGAGGGGCCAGCGTGTCGTACTACGTTTCATTTTCCACGACCGTCAGCCCTTTGTGATGACTATGGCCTCCACACACTGTACTTATGTGGCTTTGGGACTCAATGTGTGTGTGTGTGTGTGTGTGTGTGTGTGTGTGTGTGTGTGTGTGTGTGTGTGTGTGTACACTGTGTGTACTGTGTATATGTGAATAAGGAAAGGACTCTGTAGTATGATCAAAGACAAAACACAAAAGATCCATCACAACGACTTCTATTTACTCTGACAAGTGTTTTAAGGATTTTAATGACCTAATGGGAAACTGGACTTTTTCACAAAGATGCCACACATGTTAAAAGGGACACGCTGATGATGAAGGATAGAAGTTGCACATGGGCAGATGAAGAGCAGCAGGTCGTAAGCCTGTGCGGGAGGACTCCTGTGGCGTTTTTTTATGAAGTGAGGGCGAGAAAGCAAGTGTTCTGCATCGGAGAAGAGAGGCGAGGAGGGAAAAGAGAGACGGAGAGCGCGGAAGTTTGGTCTATTTGTTCAGCGGCCGCAGAAGCAGCAGCGTGAACGTCACAGTGCTGAGAGGAAAGCGATGCTGTGGTGAGTGGTTGACTAGTGCTCGGTGTCGAACAGCAATACCTTAAGTACCGAAAGTTGACTTTGAATGCCTGGTCATTTCACAGCGTTAGTTATTCGTTGATCAATACGTAATTCCAAATTTAAATCATGATTTTGCCACTTATTTCATGTAGGCAAGGTTCTACGGTACGGCTTGTTGTGTTTCGACAACATTTGACATTCGGGAACTATGGGTTCTTGGTTCAGCGGAGTTTCTTCTACAGTTCAAATAGATTGCAGGAAGGTGTTCACGTAGGTGGACCGTTCAATGCAGTAGGCTATGAGAAAGTGAAAATGGAACTCGCCGTTAAAACATTTACGTACTGTATGAAACATCCAAAAGAAGATGAGTTGTGCATGAAGAAATCTACAGACAGAAGCCAAAATGCAGCAACTTCACGTACGGCAAAGAAAGGACAGTCACAGCTAAAATCTTGTGTTAACCAGACAACCATTACCAGCTTTGCTTTTCTCTTGTCTTCCTGGCATAATGTTGCCTTTTCGTTTTTGTTTTGTTTTTTTTAACGGTTAAAATAAAATGAAAATTACACTGCTGTGGACTTTGTTTACTTCAATAATGTGTTTATTGTGTTAAGGGACTGAGGATGGGAGTTGGATTTTGTGTGTGTGTGTGTCGGGCCCGGCAGTGAAAACACAAAGGATCTCTGAGCTCTGCCTCTGGCTGTGAGCACTAGACTCGCTGGGTAATGTGCTGAGTGAGCACTTGGTGTCCAAGCTCACTCTAATCCACAGATTGTCTCTTTGGCCAGCTGACCCCCACCGCGCGCGCACACACACACACACACCCACACAACACCACACCACACACACACACACACACACACACACACACAACACACACACCACACAAACACCCACACATCACACACACACACACACACACACACACACACACACACCACTTCAACTCCCCAAATCCCCCAACATGGGCCTCTATCAGGGATACACGGGTAGCTCACTTTCATTCAGCTTCAACTGATCCCAGATGGGATATCATTTCCAATTCCTCTATGCTGCATACATTCTTAAAATCCCAAGATCCTTCCTTGAATCTATACCTTTTTCATGTGTGGTTTTCCACTAATAGTTCTATGTAGGGAGCTTCCCAAGAGTACGTGGCGCTAAACTTTCAGTGGATTAAACATTTAATAGACTGACGGAAAACTAATGGTTATTATTTTTGATTATCAATTAACGGTTTAGGTCTGTGGTTCCCAATCCAGTTCCCAGGTACCCACAGTCCTGCTTATTTTCCACCTCCCCTGTTCTACCCACACCTGATAAGATAAATGAGAAGTTTTTGGTCAAAAGTTAGTGCCAATTTTCACTATTTTCTGACATTTTACAAATTAAAAACAGTAATTTGACTTGTATAAAGCTGCTACAGAAAATGTGCTAAATGAAAAACTAAATATTGCAGATCATAAACCAGACATCTACCAAAATGAAAAGCCCATGTATGAAACCCCTTTAACTGACACATAACCCTAAAATAATCTACAAGAATGAAACCAAATGAAACCAGGACATGGTGGATTCAATTAAACCAATCTGGAGATTAGTGACGACATGAGTGTAGTGTTTATAGTTTATACATTACTTTTCAAAATTGAGTTTCAAAATGTGAAAAAAAACTAAATCCTACATCTACGCCAAACCAGGATGCAAACCTCAAAAAATGTCCAATAAACCCAAACTAAGTGACCCGTCTCCACTGCAAACATCTATTGTTCTGTGAAGCCAAATCAAAACCATGTTTTTGGTTTGTAAAAACAATGGAGCTCATTTAGCTCAAATTAAAAGTAGCTGAACTGATAGGAATGTTAAAACCACTGTGCATGAACCAGTGCGCAGATAGAATAAAACCGCCGAATGACTGAAGTGCAAGAAAAGTGAATTGGCTGTCTACTGGAGTGTGAAATCTCAGTGGGTGGGACGATTTTACTATTTCAATTTGACTGCAGGTGAAATTTCAGATTTTTTGCTCTGTGTGTGTATATATGTAACTGGTGTCAGGATCAGGTCCAGTCCAGCGGAGTCAGTCTGTAATTGCTACACGAGCCACACGTCTGGGCCAAAACTAAAGCCTAAATCCCCCCCCACCTGCTTAGGGGCTGCATGTTGACAGACTGAAATCCATCTGACGTACAAATCAAATTCAGAACGTGGCAACCTACAGGAGAAAGTACAGCAAACCAGGATTGATGTCTGAATAACTTTTACAATAACAGTCATTAAACCTTCTTCTCTAACAGCATGAACGCCGTGTTGAATTTCTCATTTTGAGGAGTTGGTTTTACAACACTTGCAGTCAGTTTGGGCTGCATGACTAAAGATCCAGAATGATAATCCTAAAAAAGTGCAACTATTAGCTGTGGACAGAGCTGCAAATTACAATTGAATAAACATATAACGTATGAAGTGAGTACCTAGTTTTTAGCATTGGAGCTTTGTTTACCAGTGACAAAATGTGCCATCATTTATGATTCATGATTGGTTACAAATGGACAATCTGCTCAATATCAGCACCAAAACTGATTCCGCAAATCAGTTCATCCACAACTAGTCACGCTTTAGCAGACCTTCTTCCTCAGCGCTGCTGAGGACGGTCTGGCTAGTCCACACAACATTCCTGGATAGGACAAAAACGCGCTGTGGTTTATTGGCATTTCAAACCAATCACAATCATCTTGGAAATAAGCACTGAACTGGTTGTCACCATAGATACGGATACACATTGTAATGAAAATCCAACCTCTAGTCATGGAAGTCTTGGAAGGTTAAAAACAAAAACAAAAAAAAAAACATAAGCATTCACCTGAGCTTTGTAAGGCACCAAAACAGTCCAATCTTAAACAAGAACAGGTACAGTGTTCCTGAACAGGCCTCACCGCAGCAACAGATGCTAGATCAGTATTAGCAGCTTCCTTTGGTCCATGTCTGCGAATGTGAACTCCAGGCAAAAGGATAAGTGTAATAAAAGGAGATTAATCCATGCGGGCGAGCTGTAACTCACTTTATGGGCCTTGACTGGATGAGAAGAGCAGGCACTGAGGTAATACTCAGTAATATCCAGTTATAAACGGACACAGCATGAAGGGCTCCGCTCCACATCGCTAACCTCCTCCATGCTGGCACCAGACGCTCTATGATGTTAACATTTAGGATTTGGAGCAAAAACTGGGCTTGTAAATTGTAAATCTCCGAGTAAAAGTTTGCCAGTTTCAGTATATTGACCTCTCTGTTTTCTACATCAGTCCAACAGTCAGCCGTTAAAATGAGCTGCTAACTACAAGGAGGGCTCAAACAAGCGCATGCACGAGTAAAAACACACTCACGCCTGTACAAATGTACACACACTGTATCAACCAAACTGGTATCAGAATAGAGCCATACCAATACTGGATTTATATGTTGTTGTTGTTTTTTTCCCACAAACACACATTAACTGATCCCTCAACAAACTGCAAAAGAGAAAACTTACAGATGTCAATCCTTAATTCTTATAGACACCAACCAATGTTTGGTTCAATTCAAAAGACTTTTTTTCACTTTGAGAGTAAACTTGTCAGCAAGACTCACCTAAAAACATACTTTTTATAAATGAAAAGACAAACAACAAATCAAGTAGAATGTCTGCATAAAAATACAATCTATAACACAT